>NC_142823.1:2414736-2565657 GCF_057945365.1 Rhopilema esculentum | reverse complement strand
TCTTTATCCTTTGCAAAATTTTGATAATCGTATTTTCAGGCAAAATTTCGTCGTTAAACCAGATGATGAAACTGACAGTGACGTCAGCGACAAAAACTCAGAAGATGAGGATCCACCCCCCGTCCCACCGCGAACATCGAGCATTTCAGCCTCACAACGAGTCACTGCCAATGTATCCGACGATAAGCAGAATCGAGGTAGCTATTATGATAATTGCCCTGAACAGCACAACGAACCTCACGACATGTCATTCTATAGCAGTAGCTCTGAAGGTAGTGACGAGGAGGAAGAGACTGACAACCACGTCGTCACAGGTATGACATACAGGCATCAGTTCATTGCTTGTTACCAAAGTTTACGGACAATATGGGATGCTGTTTTAGTTAAGAGAGATGAGCCTGGTTTCAGGGACAGGTTTTTGTTAATAGTCACACGTGGAAGACTCATCTCAGGACCTAACCCTCATGTATCTCTAGAAGGTTCTTGAATAGCTGGCAAGATGGCCAGTTTGCTGAAAAATGAATTAAACGGGTCGATAACCACAGCTTATCTCGTTTATCAGGGCCAGCTCTATCTCGGCTACCAGAGCTGGCCTTTTCTGCATGCAATTGCCGTCTCAAATCGTTGTACTTTTAGTGGTACAAAACTTGAAAATGGCTTTGAAAAAAGCAAACATTCGAGTAAACTAAAGCTTTTCGTCTGACACTCTTCAGAGTTTAAAACGTCAGAACATTGATCGAAAACTCTACGCTATTGTGTAGACAGAAGGAGTTCGTTTTCACCTTAGGACTCCATTGGTAACATCTCGATAGGCAAGCGGCACTGATTGGTCAACCTCAACAGTCATGTGCTGGCGTTTCTGATTGGCCTATTTCGAACCACAACTGGGTATATATATATTTCCTAGTGTAGAATTTTCCATCTATGTTCTGACGTTTTAAACTCTGAAGAGTGTCAGACGAAAAGCTTTAGTTTACTCAAATGTTTGCTTTTTTCAAAGCCATTTTCGTTGTACTTTTCTACGACTATCGACATCTTGGCAAATATAATCCATCTCAGAAAGAAGGACCAGCCTTTCTCATACAATCAGGCTTTTGCTGCTCGCACCAATAATTTTTGTTAATTTATTAATTGCATTGTTTTGGAAATATTGAATTGGCCTGAAAAGATAGTTGGAAATATTGAACAGAGATTTTTCGATCAAGTCAGGATGAACCTGCAGCATTTTAAAACTTTTCAGATTTAAAATTGAAAAGAAAAAATTGTTGAGGATAACCCTTTCAACACTCGTGGGGAAGCACGCCAGTATAGTCTATTTTCAACTCGTCAGATTTGCAACATATTATTTTCGTAGCCAAGATATCCAATTGAAGTTTAGCGTCACTTTAGTTGGACGAGCAAGGGCTGCGAAATCCCCAAGACGTCTGTCAAGGATCGTTAGTTGATTATAAGTGTTATTTTTATTAAATTTATCAAATAATTTTTTCCTTACATTCTAATGATGAATGCAGCAATAATTATCTGACCTTTCGGTCCATTGCTAAGATTTTTAATCATTAAAGTGAATTGATGTTTTTATTTTGTCAACCGAGCTGGCTAGAATTTTCGTTTTTTTTTAAAAGGTTTGGCTTCAAAAGTAAAGCGATCGGACAGCCTCGCCTTGAAGCTGAGAGCGCGCCCATCACTTGATGAGCTTATTAATAAGCATATTATCGAGAGTAAGTTGTTTGAAATCTTTACTGCATTCGCATATTCTATGCCTGAACCGTTGTGCGTTAACAATATGCTTCTTTAAGATATTACGAACTGATAAAAACTGTTTGTCTCAAGTTTTATCTCGGCATTCGCTTTTTATAAAAGTCTAATGTAGATGTGAAAGAGGAATGGTTGAGTTGCAAAAGAGTTGTTGTTGATATTTTGTTGACCTAAAGTGCTGAATGGAAGACTATTGATTGACAGCTGTCTAATCCTCGGCCTGTGCGTGTGCTTCACGATGTTTCGTTGATTGACAGCTTTTTTAGTGTAAAAACTGTCAAATATATTCAGGAGCTGAAAAGATAAAAAATGTGTACTTGAGGAATGCTGTCATTGATAGTTGACTTTATTTGATTTTGTTGGGAATACTTTAATTGAATGATTTTTTTATCTGCATGTCACTCAAAGCAGAAAAGCTCAAAACCTTTTGTTGAAAACAGATACTATAGATGTTTAGTTCTATAAGCAGTATTAGATACTATCAAACCCGAGGATATACCAAATTTTTGTGCGACTCATTTGTAAGTCTCCCAGTTGAGTTATTCTGCTTATTACTTCTAAATGCTAAACGTTTTGCTGTATAATTTTAATTAAATTGACAGAGTCTATTACACGTGGATAAGTCTCTTTCAGCTCATCCATTCTAGGTTTATTCGCAGTTAATATGGTTTGCTCATTATCCCTAATGCTAGCTTTATCAACATTATTCGTACCAGATTTTCAACCACACTTTCTCATAATTTCTCAGCTGTTATCAATTTTGGCTTAATAAGGCTATTATGCTCTCTTGCAATGTCAATGAAGCGGTTACTGTACATGCATTCTGTATACTGAAGAAACACGTGACAGAATTTTTCATCTTTGAACTTCGATTGATCAGAAAGCTTTTTCTAGATTACCCTTCGAAAGATCCCCATCCACTTCTGTGTGTCCCTCTTTTTGTCAGTCTCTAGCCTGTACATGTACGTATTGATCTAAAGCCTTCAACTGGCTTGGTCTGATCTTGAAATGGGCTTGTATGGATCTTTCAATTCCAGATTGTACCATGAATTCCCAATAGATCAGCAATATGGTCCCTGTTGCTCTTAATCATTTACGAATTACAAGATGCTACTCCAGTGCTCTTCCTTTCCAAGTCACAAACTCTGTTCCAGAACTCATCCTTCCTCCCAGTATCTTGTAAAATTTGGAGCACACTACCTTCCTGCTTCCAAGACTTTTATAGCTTGTCTTGATTCAAATCTTAATTGGGCGAACTTGATTGTATGCTCTCGGACTTTTCCCTGACATCCCAACTAAGAACGGATACCAACCAAATACCTACAGAATTAGAATTCAATAGACCATATAGGAGATCGCGATGCCATGAGTGGGGCAAGATCTGCAATAGGTACAATAGCTGCCTATGTCATCGAGATTTTGATACCCCACTGTAGCTCAAACAAGGTCCATTGTTAATCAACGATTTTCAGATTTTCATTCTAAAAGTATTTTTCTATTTTTTAAGAAGTTTTACGGCCGGAAAAACTAATATATCTATACAGAGTTAACTAATCGAAATCGAATGAAGCTAAAATATAGACTCATGCTGTCTGTGGCTTGTTTGAGATACCATGGCTGACATTTTATTCTCCTAATGTGACAAATCATTTCTTTTTATATTCAGCTCAAACACCAGAAGAAAGACAGGAATTCCGACACAAAGTAGAGTCAAAGATATTAAGGTTAGACTTGCCTGTTTAGTTTATCGTCAATTTTTGTAGAGAAAAATTAATAAGACTAAAAAGTCATTTGTATTTGGCTGCTCGCAAGATCAACAAGCGAAGTTATGATCAAAGGTAGAGCCCGGAAAACATAAGGATCGTACATTTTAGAATCGTTGAAAGAACATTAAAATCGAAAAAATTCTTTCCGAGGCTAATCTTTCTGGTTGTAGGGGGCTGTTCTTTTTTTGTTCTAGGCTAATGTTACCTTTATCCATTGGGGTTATAGGGGTATGGTCTTATTTTTTCTAGGCTAATGTTAACCCCAGTAATTATTTTAGAACTTACTAGTTTAAGTTTTCAGGTTATGTATATGCAAGGTTAAAAGTTAGGAGGGTGAGCTGAATTAAAGCTGGAAGGATGGGAGCGCTGAATTCAACATGAAACACGACTCCCTGGAAGAGCAGCAAATAGGCCCTAACAAAAACTACTACTTTTCCTCGGTATAATTATATATAGATAAATATATCATAGAGTTGAAGAAAGTAAGACTACATGGTTTATCTCTACAAGCCTGTTTCGAGAGTAACTCACTCTTCAGGAGATGTTTTATAGATAAATATATATATATATATATATGTATATCAAGTTGTACGATAGCTTGTATTTTAACGTATGTTTTGGTTATGCTATGATTTCATATGAAATAATATATTATGAGCACTACAGGTCAGCAGAAAGCGATACTTTTGTTACCCCCTGAATAGCCATTTTTGACTTTGTACCATTTGGGACTCTGTACCATTTTTGACTCTGTACCATTTTCATTAGCTGCTTTCATTTCTAGGCGTTTAAGCCAACGGCCGACCAAAGAGGAGTTAGAGCAAAGAAATATATTGAAAGGTGAGTCTCAATTTTCATATTAAAATCCTTTCAGCTCCAATAAAAGCGTTAAGCAGGCTCGCAGTGGGGCAAAGGGCTGTGTTGCAGAGGTTAGTGCGGCAGTGGAGCAGTGGTGCAGAGGTCAGTTGGGCCCCGAGCTGAGAGGTGCTCCATTAGTCAGTCATAGTTATAATGACGTCATCACATAATCTCTGTTTTTGCCCAGGTTCCAGAAAATCTCTCGATGGGCCTGCTGTTAAACCAAACTGATAGGTCTATGTTTGTAAGAAGGCACTTTGAGTGAAGAACATGCAAAAAGATGTCTGCCAGAGTAAATTAAAAGTGTTATGGAGTAATAGAGAGGGCATATTTAATTACGAAGAGTAAGAAATTAGCAAATGCATGCCTATAGGTACTTGTGTTGGAAAGCTGCGTGATGAAATTAGAAAAATACTACCCTTCTCTTCACACTCCCCCAATTCCTTTGGTTTTTCACAATTCTCCTTGTCCCCTTTCAACATAAACCCTCCCCTTGTACATATCCGCATTCTGATACCATACTTTCTTATTAGCACCAGACTTTATTTTCTTCAAAATTGCGACCCTCTTTTACATATAACCGCTTCAAGCTGTCAGTCTTGTTCTTAGTGTCTTTTCTCGACCCCTTTTCTCTGCTCTGGCCCACCATGATCCTCGAAAACCTCCTCGTTATTAGCTAACTAATATTTGTTGTGGGCACTTTAGAATATTTTTGTTATCATTAAGCGCTTATGTTATCAGTTACATCGTGCGAAGACCGAAGGACTTGAAAGTTTGCCGCAATGCCTTATCAATCAAAACGCATATTCATAAAAATGACAACGTGAGATCCGTAGAAAGGATCATTTTCCTGTTAGGACGTCTAAGCGTGACGTCATGTGGTATTGAAATTAATATTGCATAACCTGTTTGAATACGTTCAATCCATCAATAAGAAAAAAGTTGCCACCGAATCGAATTAACGATCATATTGTATAATTGATAAGCCTAATATTGTATAATTGATAAGCCCGCACAGCAGGTTGATTCATTGGCAGTTGCTTTATATCCCAAGAGCACCGACTAACTTTCTTTCTTGCTGCAACGGCAATGTAAGATAACACTATGGTTGGAACTCGTTGAGTTGCCTTGCGGATCCAAGAGCACTCATGTATGTGCTCAACGATGTAGTGTGGTATTGCTTTGAGAACAGGCTGTTTGGCAGTGTCATTAAGTATATTGCTGTTGAGATCGATGATGCATTGTTTCGCTTCATGAGGCATATCAAAGGTAGGGTAAGCGATCAAGGCATTCAATGCGATTTCTTGTGCTAAATACATCTATATAAATCTGTTAACTTGAATTTGTAATCCAACACTCAGTGCCAAAAAAGAGTTAAGTCGTGTAGAATTAATCCGACTTTATATTGGCTGACAAGCTGGTTTCACAAAAGGGAGATTTTCTTCTCGTAAAATAGCCACAGTTTTTAAAATTGGATGCAACAAAAGAATGCCAAAATTGAATCACGTTAAGTCATACCCTTGATATCTCAGACTTTTACTTAGTCGGCCTGACTTTCGCTTCCCATTGGATTTTCTCGCCGTATTTCAAGTGAAAAGTCATGTCATACCCTGGATAGGTCGGATTATTTCCTTACCCCCTTTAAAGGTCCGAGTTTCACCTGTATTGATATTAAATCAATATAAGGGATAATCTTAAACACAGATGTGTGTATATTTATTAATAATTTATTCCATCATCTTCTTCAGGTCGGGATCTTTTTTGCAAACAGTCAAGTGATATTTTATCTGTTTTTATCACCTTTTCCTAATGTGTTGATGGATGGTTTTTAGGCCGCAATATAGAAGTCTCGTAATGACGTAGATAAAGAGTTGGATGAATCATTTAATAAACGAAAGAATCATTGGAAAATAAGTATATTTGAACCTTAACAACTTGGGCTTTCAAGGGTCATAAGGAAAGGGTTTTTACTGGAGTACGAATTTTGATTCAAATAAGGTAGGAAGACCCTTTTTTTATAACTAGTTTGGTCGTTCTGGTCTTAGATAGCAAGTTTGATTTCATGTAAGTCCATGCCTTGTGTTATCGCTGTATTAACATGATAACAACTTAATTCGTTCTTGCTGAGATAAATCGTGAGATATGTACATATCTGTCAGGTCTCAAAGCTTAGGCAGCCTTTCCACTGGCCTGGGTTAAAACATATCCGGGTTAAAAGTTATCCGTTAAAAGTTATCCGTTTCTACGTCGCGTTCCCACTAACCCACTTGAAAAACGGATAAGTTTGAAAACTGGTCTCAAAGTGGTTCAGTTTTTACCCGGGTATCTTTTGACCCACCTGCGAGGTAATGGAAACGCCGAACCCGGATAACTTACAAAGCTACCCCCAGCTCAACTAAAACACTAGCATTAACCCCCTGTAACAATGGTAAAATCAAGAGAGAGTTATCGTTACCCATAGAGATCCTATCTCTTTGTTGCTACCTAATGTGACACCATATTGAATTAAAATGGCAGCTTTGATATGAGATCTGTTGAATAATTTACAATGGTGGTTATTGGCCTTCAAGATGACTTTCCAGTGCGATTACATCGAAAATACTTGCCGAATCAATTTTTGAAAACACCAGACACAGAAACATTGATGAAATAGTACTACCTTCAAAAAATGATGTTTTTATCCTACGCCATTGCACGTTGGAAACTAGATTTTCAGGAGGGTAGGTGGGTAAATCTTGTTGTTTTCAGGGGTTGATTAAGGGTTTTTCAGTAGACTAAGGAGTTTGTTGGTATTGGGAGGGGATAGATAAGCGGTGTTCGTATAGAATGTTAACACTGTATTGCTTCAGTAAGGCAAGTACCGTTATAGGCAAGGTGTATTTTAGCTTTTTCTGCTTTAAATGTGCAAGTGAACTTGTTAGCCGAGTGGTTGTTTACTAAAATACCGTAAGGTACGGCGTTCTGTTGCATTGAAATGCGACATAGGTTGGTCATAGAACCAAGTTCAAATTAATATGTGGTGTTCATGTCTTGTAAAGAGGTGCCTACGAAGAAAATGAGAGGAGCAAAATGAAGAGAGGTTACATGAAATCGAAGAGAGTGGAGAGAAAATGTGCTGAGAGAAAATGGAAGCGAGTGACTCTAGCCAGACATGATTTGAACCCATGAGCAACGATAGATTCGTGGAGCGTAGAGCGTAGAAGGGAAAAGTTTCAAAGCTCAGTTTTACAATACTACAATGTTATTTGCATCTTTAGCGTTTTTGCATGTCAACAATTGCTATTTCTTTCACAGCGCACTCAAAGAAAGAAGAAGATGAGTCTATGAAAGAAATAAAACGAACTTTATCGAGAAAAGTAGGTTTTTTAGAGAGTTCACTTTCTTGTTTGTCATTCACTGTTTTTCTCGTTCTCGTGTTTTCAGTTTACTGTGAAACAGTGGCTTGAAAGTTCTAACTTTTGTGCGAAAGGAACTCAATTCATCAGTTTTTCGTTTCTCTTTATCAACCCATTTTCTCCTCCATAAATTTTTTTAATACGTAATTTACCCTTTTTTAATTTCTTGCCTTTTTTAAAAACTTTTAAATATTTTTCAAAAATCATTTTCTTTTAGATAATCGTAATTTTAGCCAAACTTTCTGAAAAAGATGGGATTATTTACGATGGGATTATTTACGATGGGATTATTTACGAGGCGATTATTTACGATGGGATTATTTACGGGGGGATTATTTACGATGGGATTATTTACGATGAGATTATTTACGATGGGATTATTTACGATGGGATTATTTACGATGGGATTATTTACGAGGCGATTATTTACGATGGGATTATTTGCGTGGCTCATGATACTCTACCTTTCTAACTTTGACAGTATGAATTGCTTTATGGTGCACAGTGCTTTTTACTGCGTAAAATACCCAGATATTTTGGTTTGATACAAAGTTTCGATATTTATAAATCCCAGCTAAGGAAGTGCCTTCGTCAGCTCGTGCCTTAAATTTTATTTATAACATACATGAGCAGCAGAAACAGTGAATTTTTAAGTAAATTTTTGCAAATGACTTTACTTCCTCTCTTACAGCGAAATTTTCTATTAGAAATAGCATGAAACATTGCTCTGTACATTCTGCTTACCTAGTGGAAGAACAATTACATATTGCATAGAGACTATAAGATTTACTGGTTAAAACATCTGGCAAAGATTTTATCTATAGAAGCGAAAGAGGCCAAATCACCAGATGTTTTTAAACGAAGTATAAAATCTGTTGATAGCATTGATAACAGCAATAAATTATGTAAAACTTTTATTGTGCATTTATGTTTTTATATTGTATAATTACTTTCTATATATATTGGAAATAGTTTGCTTTTATTAGCTAAATACATGGATAGATCTCCTTGCCAACTGGGAACAAATTATACGCTTTTAAACGCTTCGATTATAAATAATCATCTCCTTGATCATCGTTGTTGCTGTCTCCTTAACTTTCATTGACTCACTGATGTTGCTGTGTTTCCCTTATAGCTAAGCAGACGTCCTACGGTAAAAGAGTTACGAGAAAGGAAAATTCTGAGATTTAAAGATTACGTTGAAGTTAACGAAACGCAAGATTACGATAGACGGTATGTTTCTGGTACCAGTTTTTAAATCTCCCATTCTAAGAGACGTTTGAGTGATTTGATACTGTTCAAAATACTTTGCAGCGTCACACTATCGTTTGAAAGCTATCCCCTTTGTCGCTTCCTCTATTGTGCTCAAATTACTCTTTCCTGGAAAAAAATTCATGCTTGGTTGACATTGATGAATAATTTGCGATATTAGCCAATCAGGGAGGACATTGGATGCCTAAAGCCTCATTCTTCGCATCTGCCAATCACTGAGCAAACAGACTACTTGTCAATCAGCCATTCGTATTATTTTAGCCAATCACTGAGCAGACAGACTACTTGTCAACCAACCATTGAGATCATTTTAGCCAATCACTGAGCAGACAGACTAATTGTCAATCAACCATTGAGATTATTTAAGCCAATCATTGAGCAGACAGACTACCCATTGAGATTATTTTAGCCAACCATTGAGCAAACAGACTACTTGTCAATCAACCATTGAGATTTTTTCGGCCAATCGCTGAGGAGACAGACTACTTGTCAATCAACCATTCAGATCATTTTAGCCAATCACTGAGCAAACAGACAACTTGTCAATCAACCATTTGAGATTATTTAAGCCAATCATTGAGCAGACAGACTACTTGTCAATCAACCATTGAGATTTTTTCGGCCAATCGCTGAGGAGACAGACTACTTGTCAATCAACCATTCAGATCATTTTAGCCAATCACTGAGCAAACAGACAACTTGTCAATCAACCATTTGAGATTATTTAAGCCAATCATTGAGCAGACAGACAACTTGTCAATCAACCATTTGAGATTATTTAAGCCAATCATTGAGCAGACAGACTACTTGTCAATCAACCATTGAGATTATTTCGGCCAATCGCTGAGCAGACAGACTACTTGTCAATCAACCATTCTGATCATTTTAACCAATCACTGAGCAAACAGACTACTTGTCAATCAACCATTGAGATTATTTAAGCCAATCATTGAGCAGACAGACTACCCATTGAGATTATTTTAGCCAATCATTGAACAGACAGACAACTTGTCAATTAACCATTGAGATTATTTTAGCCAATCGCTGAGGAGACAGACTACTTGTCAATCAACCATTGAGATTATTTAAGCCAATCATTGAGCAGACAGACTACTTGTCAATCAACCATTGAGATTATTTTAGCCAATCACTGAGCAAACAGACTACTTGTCAATCAACCATTGAGATTATTTCGGCCAATCGCTGAGCAGACAGACTACTTGTCAATCAACCATTCAGATCATTTTAACCAATCACTGAGCAAACAGACTACTTGTCAATCAACCATTGAGATTATTTAAGCCAATCATTGAGCAGACAGACTACCCATTGAGATTATTTTAGCCAATCATTGAACAGACAGACAACTTGTCAATTAACCATTGAGATTATTTTAGCCAATCGCTGAGGAGACAGACTACTTGTCAATCAACCATTGAGATTATTTAAGCCAATCGCTGAGCAGACAGACTACTTGTCAATCAACCATTCAGATCATGTAGCCATTTACAGTGGGTGCAACATTATGTTTTTTGTTTTACTTTATAGAGCCGACAAGCCCTGGACAAGGCTCACCCCCAAAGACAAGGTATGTTTGGGCGCTGCTTTTTTGGATCTTTTGAAAAGCAAAGAAAATAATGCAATGTTGTTGCTATGATAATCGTAAGACAATTTGGCTTTTGGTGTCCATATTTAGGTATTATGGGTGAGGTTTTGAATTCAAAAAAATTCAAAATGAAAACCATATCGCAGTATGCCGACTGTGCATTTTTCATATGACAACCTTGCAGTGACGCGATTCGCAATTCATTCCATTTCAAAATTCCAAGTGTCGAACGTTTGTTTACTAATCTTAGAAACTTAATATTGTAATTGATATTGCTTAATACTTTATACCAACTGAATATTGAAATACAGGGAACTCCCGATAACTGGAACTTCCAAGGGTCCAGTGAAATGGTTCGAGATAGTGGAAGTTTTGAGTTCGAGTTATTAGACGAATGTTCGAGTTATTGGGACATTTTTACGAATGTATTGAGCAAGGGGTATGCAGTATCAGTTCGACTAAGCGAATGTTCGAGATATCGGGGGTTAACTGTCAATCTACTGAATATTAGAAAGTTTATTTTTAGAATTGTTTTCCGTTGAATAGGCTGCGATTAGAAAGGAGCTGAACGAATACAAGGAATTCGAAATGGAAGTTCACGAGGAAAGTAAACAATATACCCGGTAAGTTAACTTATTTGACTTTCCTTGTTGAAAAATCTCTGAAGGATGTTGATTGCGAGGATGATAAATCGTCAGGAGTTGTTCATGCAAACTGCAATTTGTTGCTTTTAGGCCTAGAAATTTGTATAGGGAAGTATGTTTTGAATTATCTCAATAGACAACAGTCATTTTACAACAGACAAAATTTGAAGTTGAAGAAAGCTGCCCTTGCTTTTCTTTACCGAAGCATCGAAACTCTCTTATAGAGAAGAAATTTGGCAATTATTTTGAAGGCACTATGTCCCGCGATTGCATTTCGATGGTCATTCAAATTTCTCATTGGCTGGACGACACAAAAAACCTATTGTTACGTATCCAATCGGCAACCCAAGGCAAATTCGCAATGATGCTTCTCGATCATCTATAATTTATTCTGAACCGTTGACTAACGGGACAAACTGTGCCTTTGAAAGGAGGCCGTCGCCTTTTCACGGACAAAATTTGAAATTTTAGATGACGGTCCTTGCCCTTGTTTTATGTAACCTTCGCCCCAAGCAAAAAATGTTGCCATAGCTACAGCAGCTGTGTTCCAGATTTTTAAACAGGTTTTCACTGATTGCATGGTTTGTAAGTAGCATATCAAGGAAACTCTTGGAACCCGTTTCATTTGCTTTCAAATTGGCAGCAAATATCTGCTGTTCATTTATTATCAAAATATGAATAATTTTTGTTCATTAGTGATGATGCAAAGACTGCATTGAGTTGTAGTTTCGATTGCATGTTAGCTTCGTCATCTTAATATCACTAAATCTTTGTTTTAGGTTCCACCGACCGTGAGATAAAAGGCACGAGGACTAACAAAATTTCAATATATTTCAAATGTACCTATTTTCATACCGACACCGCTTCGATATCATCAGAACACAGTGTATGTTTAGCGAAAGCGCAAAGTAAAGTAGGCCCATATGGATTCGTTGAAATAGCAACGTTCCCACAGCATTACCACGCCCTGTGAACGATTATTCTAATTCCACATCAATAGTGACGTCATCTCTTAATCAGCGATAATGATTCTCGCAAGCAGTCGTAACTTTTGGTGCTGTATTGATACTTACGATGCACGTCCGCATCACGTGAACTTAGTCCTAGAATCGGCTATGGCAAGAGCACTCTGTCCTCAAGATTTCATTTTGTAATGGTTATGATTTTCTCATTGTCAACTAGGTTAAATTTTACTTTCATTTCCTTATACTTTTCGGGTGCTTTATCTCGTTGCCTTGCCAGAAGGTGCTTTATTGGATTGACCTAAAATACGACATCATCTATATCGTCGAAACTGTACCTGTTAATCTCACGTGATCAAAATAATTAATTTCACTATGCTTAGTAATTAATTTTGGACTGAATTGTTTTTTCAACATTAATTTTTTTTAATCATCCAGTTTTTCATCATTTATTCTGATTTTTCAGAACAGCAACTCGTATTTAATCCGAAATAGGCAGGAGAAGTTTCAGAAAGTGTGTTCCCCTCCTCAAACTCATCTACCTTCTTTAGGTAAGTCGGTATGCATCGTATTTCATTCGCCATCTCTCCACCTAGTTCATAATCGGTTACTTTTAGTATAACTTTAAGTATAGCTTTCGTTTGAAAGCCTATTACCGCCAAAGTTGTGCAAAGGAATGACCCCCTTCCCTTCTCAAACCCCCCCCCCCCATCAACCTCCACAAGTCGTAAATTGTATCACTTCCAACATCCGTTTTGATTTCAAGAATATTTTTTCCTAGAATTTTTCACACGAATAAGCCTTTTATTTATTTTGAACACGATTGTATATTGCCTACGTCAGCATGCATGGTAAGGCTACCGTTGTTGCATTCCCATCGGCCGGGCTATTTTGAGGGATTTTTGACGAAAAAGGCACCCCCTTTCCTGCTCTCTTTGATCCCTCTTCAACCAGTAAGACCGCTTCCCCCTTGTTGTGATCGAGATATAGCTCACTGAGCCATTTAGTGTTTCTAGCATTGCATTACCCCCCGGTGCTAGAGCCTCAATGAAAGAGTGGGTCGGTGAAAGAGTTTATAGTAAGAAACCACTGCTCGATCATCTCTTTCATTGAGGCTCTGGTACCCAGAGTAGCATTGCATCAATAAGATGTTACAAATTAATATTCGCATCTACTTTAACTGATAATAATGTCCTTTAACTTGTTTGAACGAATGGACCTTGTAGCCTAGTGTAGTACTAACGGAAACGTTTTCGGCTCTTCGCAAATTCAACCACTCGAATCACCTTTATCGACAAGAAGAATTCCTTTCCTCTGCCATTCATATTTTGCAGATTTGCGCAGCTGTAAACGCAAGCTATCCCAATTGCTTACGCCCAACATACCCTTTGCTTATTTTATCGAGTGTTGTATATTTTGTTTTGTGGCTGTCTTGTTACCGCCAATTTATTGTGGTATGTAGCTGCCTTTCTTTGATCGAGGGCAACTCAAGGCTGATCCCATTTAGAAAAGAAATGTACTCATCGTTCCTCGGGCCGATCAACCAAAACTTGATGAGATACTCTAACTGCTTTCTTTCCACAGCCCTTCTTCGCGGTCGTTAGTCGCGCGACCGCCGCTTACTGGCAACTCTGTAGATCCCCAACCCTACCGCGTTTGGCACGGAGGAAATGATTGGTGAAGAGGATAAAAGGGGGTAACTGGCAGCTCCTCACATCATGATGGATTTCTAATACCCCTTTTTGTCGATGTCGTAAAATTCACGGTGAATCTCATATGATTTCTGATATTTTCAGCTGCGATTACTGAACAAATGTAAAGTATCACTAAGGTCTAGTTGGTCGTCCATTGTAAAAGAGAAACCTTTCGACTGCCTAGTATTCCCAACCTTTTGCTTGAGTGTGGCAACTGGTATTAAAAAGACTTGTATTTTTTTCACTCAACTTATATCGAGTTCTGTAGGTCACTTAACAGTTGTTAAAAATCCTCATTTGTACAATGAACGTTTTATTTAATTAGATTTTACTGTTCTTATATTATGGAAGATTTTTAATATCATCATGTGTCAGAGGCTAGATCATAATGTGGCAATCTTGTTATTGAATTTTCTCATTTCTTGTCCTGTGTACTCAATTAGAGCTTTATGGTTTCTATAAAGGGTCCATCAGCCTCGATTTGAGCTACATCGAATTTGAGCTACACTACAGCTTCTTGTCCTTCCAGTGGAGTCGTCTTGAGAGTACTGTCGTATTAGGTGGGGAATCTGTGGCATCTTGTCACATGCTAACACCAAGCGACGCCGCTATCCAACGCCGTCCTCATGCTACGCGCTCTGGATCACTGCCGTACGAAAGCTACCTCTTCATAGTAACATAAAAGCTTTAATTGTGGTGATATTTTTTAATACACATTTCTTGTAAGCGACAGAGGAACAGCCATCCACTTTATCGGACAACTTTCGGTCTTAACGCCACCCCTTTTATCATTCTTTTCATAACAATCCCAAAAGCCTGCCAATCTTTGTGTTGCCAACAGCCCCTGGAAGACTAAGCTCGAAACTCGAAATGTTCCCATTCCAATTTCCTCTCAGCCTACTTATTTGCACTGCTTTTAAAATATTCACTAATTTTGTAACAAGTTCATTCAAACCTTGAAATATTTTGATTCTTCTTAGCAGCTGTCAAAGTGTGGAGCCAATAAACTCTATTTATAGATTTTTATAAAATATTTTAATTCCTAACTTCTCTGGATGCGGGTATATGTCATTTTAAAAACAAACGAGAGGTACTTAGATATTTCGAGCCAACTACAGTCAACTATTGGCCAATCAATAAACACGTGCATGGTATTACGCTTATTGATTGGCCCGTTTTGATTGACAGATGGCTCAACCCACTTTTGTATCTGTCTATTGCCTTTAAGGGCAAATACAAAGCAGGCAGGGAAAGGTCATCTATAACTGCCAACAGCTGTTAAGCTTGAAATGAGGCCTCCTTTCTATTGACTCTAGACGGACGTGACAATGAAGAAGTGCACCCTATCTCTCATATTTAAAGCAAGAAATAAACGTATAGCAATAAATTTCCGCGTACGAAGAAAATTTACCTACTTCACACAGTATTTATAACTGTCTACAACAGCTGAGAAATTGGTATTAACAATATACGAATTAGTAGATTATCCAATCAGAATACGATAAGCGTGTTAGGGTGTAAACGAATTAATCTAAATACTCCTTACGCGCACATAATAATCACCTAAGAGTCGTGTTGCTACAAACACGAGCACAAATAAATATAGTTACCTCAGTAACTGCTCAACAACGATAAAACTAAAATAGCATTTCGCAGAACACTGCGATATAACGCGGGTTTTCCCGACAGCATCTAAAGAGTACCATTATTCTTCGTACACAGCGACAGGATACCTACCTTTTAGTTCCAGGTTTCGTTTAGGCCTATAAGGAAAACTTCTTGTTGTGTTTAGGCGGGACACGTAGTGTCCTTTTGGCGGAAATTTATTTTTGCCAATCACCGACGGTAAAACTTTTATTTATTCGGTCAGGCGGGCATGGATCAATCAATACACAACGGTAATGAACAAGCTAACTCACTTTAGGTTGTAGTAGTTATGATGTGGTAGCCTAGAGGGGATTATTTCTGATTTTGAATTTGTCGGCTGAGACCCGTGGTCATTGTGGTCACTTTCCATACTTGTCCGACCTCAGGCAGTGTACCTGATAATCTGTCTTTGTTTTGATTCAATTCGGGAGCATTCACATGTGAATTTAAAACAAAAGATCGCTTGCGATTTGCGAACGAGGTGAAAAAGGTATGTCAGGTGACCACAGGTAGGATCATTTGCACATTCGTAAGTGTTATGATGTACTTATTTACTGTACTGATATGCCTGTCAAATTTTCACAGACGATAATAGCGTTTATGCAGAAGTTCTTATGCTTCGTTGTAGTTTCTATTCGATATTGGCAAACCTGCGATGGTTTTCTGCGACGTTTCCTTCTAATGCTTGTTGCAAGTACTTAAATTTATCGATGTCTGCAAGGCTTGAACACTCGTGTATTGTTGATGAAAAGCTTTCCCAAAAGCTTGTCCACTGCGTTAAGTCTCCATCAAACGAGGGTAAGCTAAGTTTCGGAAGTTTATCTTTGATGCTATCCCTTGAATGACTGCTGCCGAAACTGCTATCTAAATTTGCTTGCAAGTTTGTGGTTGGTTCTGGTTGCGATTTCTCTACAAGTGCATTTGCTATAAGGTAAAGAATGTCTTCGACTTCCAATTCCAGTTCACTGCGATCTACAATCTCCTTCCCCATTGAATCACTATCACAACTTTCCAAAATTTCATTATCGATTTCTTGTACAGTAGTACGTTTGCGTTCTATAATGTTTCTTATTGCTTCTAATTTAGGCTTAAGCTCCACGTTTAGTTCAGCTCCAGATGGTGGCAATAACTCCTTTGCTTTGTTGATGTTATTTCTTAGAACCAGGCGATGTCCGTTTCTAGTAAGTACAAGTTTTCGATGAAGTTATTTTTCCGCCATTGTCGTTACCTTCCCGGGTCACGGCACCAAAAATGCTGTAAATTATTCTAATGTGATGTATGCGTACTTTAAACGTACACGAAGGTCTCTGATCCTTACATCTGAAAAGTAAAACACGCAAAGAAAAGACGATGGTTATAAGTTTAATCCATTACGTTGAAACGAACAGGCGAATGCATATATATACTACATAATACTATACGATGTTTAAACAAACTGACTTCTGATTGACTATACCCAGCAATCATGTCCTAAGAAGTCATAGGGTGTTCGCATGTAACCGTTTACTTAGTTTTGGATTGAATTGAATTATAAGTTAGTTGTTGACATAGAAATAGTAGCGCTAGAATGCGTGGTCTATCACGTGACGCGTGCGAACTATGGTGAACCAAAATGGTAGCAACAAGTTGGCAAAAAAATACGCGGGAAATCACAGCGGACAGTATAGCCTACCCCTATCACCGTATACGCGCTTGAATTTCTAATTAATCTAATACACTGTTGCTAACTTTGAATGATAATTGAACTTTGATAAAAGAAATGGTAGTGTCGTGTGCTGCTTTCGGCTGCCAGAATCGATGGATTCCTAAAAAAGACTTGCTTCCCGGTCAAACAAACACAAGTAAGTAGGCCCGTTGTGTGTAGTGTATTTCTCGTTATTCTTGATAGGAATTTGAATAGAAAAAAAATATCTTCCAAAAATTCTATGATACTTTTATTAAGTATTCGAAATGATTTTCATTAATGATATTTCTACTATGTTCACAAACAGACAGTAGGTACATAAAATCGGGAGGGCAGTAAACCAAATTAAAAGTCATCTTATGGTTCGTGGCATTAATTCTTCAAAGAGGGTGCAATAGGTGAATTTACTCGGATGCCGAAGATAAATTTTCCTACAATTTCTTACATTGTAGCAAAGTTTCCTAACAAATTTTGGTGGAAGGAGGGGGGGCATATAACGTATTCTTATGTATTTCAGTAAATACATACTTAAATATGCGGAACCATATATCTCTTTATTTAATGAGTTTATGTGGAAATGCATAGATAGGTTAAAATTTCCATTCCTATTCTGTTTTTTATACAAGATTATAATAAGCAGGGGTGGGGGGGGGGGGGGTGGGTTTGCGAAAAACTACTGACCTGAAGAAATACCATGGTATGTCCCTATTGGGTACTTTTTAACAAATAACCTAAATGCAAAAATATTGAAACAGCTCATAAGTGAAGCAATTAACCTCCTTGCTGAGAGAGGAGCTAAAGTTCATGCAGTCATCTTTGATGGTGCTCTTAAGAATGTTAGCATGACTGAGAAACTTGGATGTGATATAAAAAACCTTTGCACATTATTTCCATATCCATCAAACCCTAATGAAAATATCTATGTAATTCTTGATACCTGCCACATGCTGAAGCTTGCAAGAAATGCCTTTTCCACCATCAAGATCTTTTGTACCCCAGGTGGACAAAGAATATCTTGGATGTATGTTCTTGCACTCTATAGAACACAAAAAATGACATACTAAATCTTGCAAATAAACTTAAGGCAAAGGATTTTCAGTGGCAGAATCACAAAATGAAGGTCAGTGTTGCAGCACAGACTTTAAGCCATTCTGTGGCATCTGCAATAACTTTTTTGAGAAATCTGGGGTTGAAGGAATTTAAGGACAGCAAAGCAACCTGCGACTTTATCCTTCTGATGAACAATATCTTTGATATGCTTAACGCAAAAAGTGAATTTGGAAAGCATACAAAGAGACCTGAAAACAACAACGCTGTTTACATATATTAATTTGAACTGGAAAAAGTTGATTCAAAACTTCGAAATTTTATCAGAGACCTAACGGCTGGGATTTGATTTCAAGGTAATTTAAGCAAATTTTGTTCCAAGTCTTGAATGCATCAAGTTTCAACAAGACTTTCTAGACACTGAATCACGATGTTGTTGACACTTTTGTTTACCAGTAACTTCCGCGTTTCTGCTGGCCAAAAACTTGAGGAATTTATTAAGTACTACTCAAAAATAATATCGCATACCCATTTATAATGGTTAAAGGTTGTCTAATAATAATGAACTTGAACTGAATAAAGCCATAATTAATTACTAAGCTGCCCTAGGAAAGGAAATTTGGTAAAGAAAGGAGTCCAAACAAAATACGAAGAAAAACCGTAAAACGACTCGCTGTGGCGTATGGAAAAAGTAAAAACGTCCTTTACCTTCTTCTATTTTGGCGCTGGAAAGGTTTCATGAAATTTTTCTCCTCATATCATCACGCAGAATCGGTAAGTCCATAACTTCTTATTTGTGTACAACGTACGCCACAAAAGCTTTTTGCCAACATGTTGCTACCATCTTTGCTGCCCATTGGTATTACGCAGAAAACAATAGGCGAACAATAGAGCGCGCATTCTAGCTCTACTATTTCTATGGTTGTTGATGTATTCTGTTACAGTTGAGTCGAAAAATATAAAGAGAGTCTTTTATCTTGTATCCGCCTGCGGTAATTCATTACCGTAAGGTGACGTGACAATCAGATTGAGAAAAGTTTAGTGACAAGGCCCAGTTTTGCAAACGTGCTTTGAACCAGGAGGATGTCCGTGTCTGCAATATGTCGAGCTTCAAGAGCGTTGTCTCAGAAAATTATTCTAACGGCAAGGCGTTCTATATCCAGCCAAACAATTGCTGCCTCAGTTCGCACCCTTGCAAGCCAGGTAAGTTGGTGCTCTTTCTATCAACGGTGAACCACGAACTTATTATGTCTGTGGCCCACGCCAGGGAGTTTCTTTAAGGATTTTGCCGTAGTGGGCATAACTCAAAACAGCCACGCTAACGACAAGAAATTGTACGGTCCTTCAGGCTTCAAATTGTAATATGCTTACGTTTTCTCTAAAAAAATTCAGGTGTTGTTGCGACAGTTAAATGGGGTGTTCCCCAATATTTCTAAATGGGGTGTTCCCCCCATTATGTAATTGTTCCACATATACATACTATGAATTCTTGCTAAGACCATTAAACCACAGTTTTATTTATCATTTAAGTCACAGGATTAATTTGCTGATAATAATCTTTAAAAAAATATTGTTCATTCTTCAAACTTTTTTATTTAGGGCTAACATGTTCCCGGGAAGTTATTCTCGTCTTGAAAATACGAGAAGGTTCCCAAGGCTAAATGGTTTAAACCTTAAAAATTTTGGTTAGGCTGGTTGTTAGGTGGTTATGCAAAATTCCCTGTCTATAAAATATCTATTCTGTAGAAACATGTAAGTCAATCTGCAGTATTAATTTTGATTTCTTCTTGAGAACATTGTAAGAGTTGAATTGACTTAGTTTTAGTATCGCATTAACTTTATTTTAGCATTATTTCTTGCTATTTAACCCACCTAAGACTGGAAACAACAGTATGACTATAGTATGAAGAATCTATTAAACAACTGAGCTTTCTGGTCATTAGGACTCTAGGCGGTCAGCAGAGCCAAAGAAGATGCCCCAAAATTCAAAAATCCTTCTAGCACAGTGTGTCTCCTGGGCATGTCTGTGCAGGGGAGGTGACATGGGCTGGACTGAGAAACTAAAATGAAGATTATCTATAGAACACAGCTTATTATGCTAAACAGTTGGTTCTTAGAGTGTGGTTATTACCATCCTCCCTTGTTAAATGATTTTAGCAATGATTAAGTTTAAAACTTGCACCCAAACATTTTTTAGGCAGCAAGGATAATAAAGTTGCACCAATTTATCAGCTCCTCCCTTTCATTGTCTACCCTGTCTTTTTGGGGCTGGTGCCACCCGTGTCTGCTGGCCCCTTCAGGTGGTACCCTCTACACAAGAGACTAATAGTTTTGACTGTTAGTTTTGGTACATGAGTGTTTCGAATTTGTTTAGTTGTTCCCAACGAACAAGTTGAACCAAACAAAGGTAAATATTTCATCTGGTGCCCTTAGGTTCCTCTCAAAAGTACCAAATGATCTCCACAGTTCCAAAGAGAATTAATTCCCCATTTTTACCCAAGTGCAGGGCCCTTTGGCTTTTCTTTATACAATTTCAATATTTTTAGCTGCAAAGATTGGTTTTTAAGACTCTGTCCATTTTGTATGTGAGTTGGTCCAACTTGTCCTGACACCTCCTTAAAAATTTCTATTTTAGTTTCAGGAATGATGTTTGACAATTTCGAAATGCTTTGCTTTGGTAATTTTGAAATATGAAATAATTGCAAGATATCATCATGAAATATGAAATAATGTTATCCCCCTTATAGGGACTCACTAATGAATTAGCAGTTTTAGCTTTCATTGAACAACTTTAGCTTGTGCTGGTCAGCATTAGAACCATGTGATTGTCACAAGTTGCTGTCAAAATAATGTTGTTAATCAAAGTGGAAATCTGGTCTTTGTAAGAGCAATGGAAAAGGATTAACCAAGATAGAATATATGCACCACTTTGGTTATGTGTAGCAGATTGAGTTTTTTCCAGATGCTACCCCACCCCCTGATTTTAAAAGCTTTGTCATGAAAAGTGTTTAAAAAACTTTTTTTCAAGTGGAATGGAAATAGCAGGCAATCCACATATTTTCAGGGGTGGATCATAAAATATCAGAGTCATGTTAGGTAGGATAAAGGAGGTCTGGGCGTCATTCCCAGAGAAAGTTTTCCAGGGCCACATTCTAAAGATTACCACAGAATGGCCCTGGAGTAATCTGATATCTCAGTATTTTCATTTGATATTTTGAAATGATCTATGCTGCTCAGTAAAGCCATTGATGCTCAAAATACAAAATGTATAGACTAGCATTTTTCAATTATTTGGGAAACTTCAGTCTGAATTTCTCTCAATAGAAAATTCATTTCAATACATTTCAATCCAACATGTCCATATGTCCCACACTTCAAAATGACTAAATATATAGGAAGGGGGGGGGGGGGTCAAAAAAAGAAATTTAGTCATATACAAAAATATAAGAGTGGCCTCATGCTAAATTAAAGTCTGAAGTCAAAATTTTATGAAATGCTTCAAGAGTTTTTGCAGAAATAAATGGTGTGCACGCATTTGAGAACAATTCTAAGGTTGCATTTTGCCCACTGGAAGTTTGCTGCACACATTGGACCAAAATTGAATGTGCATCTATGACATGCTGTTCTCGAGAAATCTGACTTTAAACTTCTCAAATGATTCTGATTTTTCAATATCAATTTTCATGCCTTGTTGCATGGGTCTGTCACATAAGATTCCTGGCAACTGTGCCGCGACTTCGAATTTGTTTACATGTAGGAAATAATTATATTTGTATTTGGAGTCTACGAATAAAACAGCTTTTGTGAATCTCAAGCAACTTGCTGCACATTTGAAATCAATTAAAAGCTTCTATTAAACAAAGAACATATACTTGCCTGTAGCCACCCACTGCGATTCAGTGCATGCCTTTTCAGTTAAAGATCTTTCAGAAACTCTTCTGGAAAATTGTATGGTCATATCGTACAGAAAAGTTTTGATTCTTCTTTAAATGCCTGCTAAAATGTTTGATATTTCATTCAAAGTTTGCAAATTGTGTCACCCACCCAATCTGGCATTTCTTTAAGGGCTGATTTTGTTCAATGCTGTTCATATGATAACTCTTTGGCCTCAACTTGGTAGCTGCTCACAATTATATGTAGTCTGCCTCAAAATGACCACCCATGTTGGGGTTAGAATATCTATGACCATAACATTTTAACCCCAACTCGGGTGGTTTTTTGGTTCTGATATTCATCAATAAAATCAAGGTTAAGCCAGCAGAGTAGGCATGGGAAATTTTCCTTATTCCTAAGCATCAGTTTTCTTAGATTGCCAGATGAATTGAGCTCATAGATAGATTTGATTGCAGGCACATGATGCAAAAGCTCACTCGCAAGATCCTGCAAAAGCAAATTATGAAGCAAGGTGCGATCTAGCAGCGTGTTACAGAATTCTTTATAACCTTGGGTTCAGTGAAGGCACGTGCAACCATTTGTCACTCTCTTGCCCTGCCAAAGACGGCTCTGGCAAAGTGATGCTCATAATCCCATATGGTCTTTATTGGACAGAGGTAACTGCTTCCTCACTCATTGGGGTAAGCCTGAAGGAGCCTAAAAACCCTGTAGTAGTGGAGGAAGGTTGTGGCCAACCTGATATTTCGGCCATGTGTATCCATAATGGAATACACCAAACACGTGCTGAGAGTGGAATCACATGCGTACTGCATTCACATGTTCCTTATGCCACTGCCCTGACCTGCATCAAAGATCAGAAACTAGAAATGACTCACCAGAACTCAACCAGGTTTTATGGGGAAATCTGCTATGACAATGGCTATGACGGAGTTGCTACCAGCTTAGATGAAGGGTTTCGACTTGGGAAAGTTCTCAAAGATAAGACAGTGATGATGATGGGTAATCATGGTGTCCTTGTTCTTGGTAGAACGGTGTCAGAAGCAGTGGATCATATGTATTACCTTGAAAGGGCAGCTCAAGTTCAGGTTTGTATTTGAGTACCATGGTTGTTCGGGAAATGACACCGTAAGTCCTTTGTTTTGAAACAATACCATCTTAAACCAATCAGTGTTACAGGGTTATTGCACATGCGCATTAACAACAGTATTCTCAGGGCTGTTTTGTCTGTTACCACAGAACTCTTGAACTTCCTGCCCCTTTATGCGCATGTGCATGGCTGGAAGACAGGCATAATTCATCTCCCGAACAAATGACATCCTCGAGCTTGAATTTTAAATAACTTAAAGGAGAACTGACACGTAAAAATAAGCTCATTCAATACTGTCTGTCAATCCGTACGCTGGGGTCGATCCCGTAGAAATTTTTTGTGCCCCAATTCACTCTTCATAATCGTTAACTACATCATTATGCAAATCAGAAAAATGAGGGTGGACATCTAGGCACATGGTAGGTTTTCTGGAAATTACGTGGAAGGATGGACCCCATTTGGCTGCCTTTTCGATAACGTGAGTATACACAAACAAGTATGATTGAGGCTGGGAAAGTGAATTAATGGGGTGGAGGAAACACGCAAGCGAGGTAGGTAATAGGTAATAGGTAGTAGGTAATAGGTAATAGGTAATAGGTAATAGGTAGTAGGTAATAGGTAATAGGTAATAGGTAATAGGTAATAGGTAATAGGTAATAGGTAATAGGTAATAGGTAATAGGTAATAGGTAATAGGTAGAGAGAGAGAGAGAGAGAGAGAGAGAGAGAGAGAGAGAGAGAGAGAGAGAGAGAGAGAGTTAGCGCTTCGAAAAGCGGTGTCAGAAATCTAGCCTAGTTAGCCTTAATTCCGGCATAGATTTATATGAAATAAACAACACTAGTTTTAATTTTAAAAAGACTGTATTCTTTATAAAAAATTACTAATACGTAATAACAACTGACATAGATTCGCTCTGACTTAGATTTTATACTAGCTAGTACTCATTCTAGAGTCCAGTGTGCCTCTAGCACAAAAATTGCTTCTAGGCTCCTATAGGTTTGAATTTATACTATTTCTAAATATAGTTCCAGAAGGCATTACATAATGTGTTTTATGAGAAAAATTACATCACAGGTGTTGGAGACACACGCCTGGAGCTGGACACTACGCGTGATGTCAACGTGATCAGTGTGTGGGGGAAATTACTTGACATTTCGTGACCCTTTCGTTATAGCCATATTTGGTTATATGTTGATGTTTTGTTTTGTTGGTAGTTTTTAAGCATGCTCCAGGTCTTGGAGTCAGTTAGGGCGTAACATAGTTTTAGTTTTAGAGAGAGATGTTGCCGATTAATTAAAGAGACGTAATTTTAGCCAAGAAGATAACGCCGTATTAGTAAATAGAATAAGTTAAAGTTAAAGAGAAAGAAGCAAGACGTGGAGTAGCAGAAATCAGACGAGTTAAAACTAGAGTTTTGTTCATGTTGCTGAACTGGTTGTTTTCTTCGTGCGGTGTTGAGAGGTCGTAAGTTTATTTTATCATTTATTTTCCTTTTACATTTACAGTAAAACCCTATAGCAAAAGTGCGGTTTAAGACAGGTGAATCAATAGAAGAATCGCATAAGATAACATGATCATAAAGGGAAAATTCCTCTTTAAAAATACTTATTACGTCACCACCATAAAGAAAAAATACAAACGTTACCACGCAGAGTTCTAGAATAATTTAGTTGCGAAAATGTCAATTTTGTCTGTCGATGTAATCACTTAAAATAAACAATATAATGTTTACTCTCAATGTTTATTTAGCGCTAATAATTTCAGACAGCGGTATTGCAAACAAAACCAATCATAACAGGTTTTGAGTTAGGTTTTCTGACTACTTTGAAAGTGATCATCCGAATAAAGTGAATCAACGTTTCTAGGCTTGAATATAAAAGTTACCAATTGCCCAAATTATAAAATCATTCTGCGCATGCGCAGAGCTTATATTGGAACTCTGCGAATTCAAAAATGAGAGCCTCGTTATATCAATTTTTTGCAGATGTTGTAGATGTGAGAACCAACGTAATTGGAAGAATGTTAAACGCGACATTTCAAGTCCAAGCAATCAACGAAACTGTTAAGAAACAACAAACATGGCCGGTAAATGCTCAGATTTGGGCCCCACGCCCGCGCGCGCAAAAAATGTCAAATGGAAATCGGCCTTAAGTGAACTTTTTTGGAAACGGTCTCGTTGAGCATGAAGAAGTAAACTCAAATGGATACGAATCTTTTTGGAACCGGTCTCGTGTAAACAGGGTCTAAATGTGCTGTCGTTTTTTATCTTGTTTAACGTGCATAAAACACGAAACCGGTAAGAGGCGATATTGCGTGACCGTTGCGTCGTGATGAATTTACTGACTAATATAATACAGGGCGTATACACGTGAAACGAGGGGACCCTACAAAAGTGTTGTTGATTACGTTACTGTGGATAAAGAGACAGTGTGACCAGATCTAGCATAATATTATGCTTTTGGCATTATTTTGGCCAAAAATCGTCCTTTAGCATAAAATCTGGCATCGTTGGAAATCTAGCATAATTCTGGCATAATTTCAATATTTGATAAGAAAATCATTGTTTCCATTGATAAGTGTACGGCTGTCTATCGTAACTGCATGCAAATACATTACACCCGCACGTGTGGCTATTATTATGTGAGTAAATTGTGACGCCATCTTATCTTAACATATCACTTGACGTCCGTCAAGTGAGGCAGTAGCGAAACAGAGGCTCATGGAGTAAGTCTACATCTGGTCTACTCATATCAAATTATTTGCAACGTATGTTTACAAGCATAGCGTGATTCTCGAACTTACCACTCTAACGACCATCCTCGCGAACACTTCCACTTGCACTGACTCGGCTCTAACTCGAACTGACGCAAGAGCCGTAACCATTACTACTTCACAACACTCATAATTCGAACACAAAAAGGCAACTTAGATCTATGGTTTTGACAGCCAACTTTCTTTATTTTGGCCTTTTTTCAAAACCGCTTGGCGGCCGTCACAAATTAATTTGGCTTTTTGCACGAAGGAAACAAAACTTTTTGCACACATAGTATTCAACATTTTTTAAAACAATTTCAAATGGCGAAACATGAAACCAAATAAAAGATAACAGACAATTTAAGGTAAGCGCAAGTGAAAACTTTTGTAATCTACAAAGCAAATTTTAATTACACTATCACTCCCCACAATTTGGAAAAAATTAGCTTTTTGTATATTTTGTTTAGCTGGCTGAATTTGGCAGCCACCAGTAAAATACTTAGCTGCCAATCATTCCAAACATCTGGCATCCCTGAAAGTAGAAAGTTTGCAATTTACTACAAAAATGATAGCGCTACATGCTGATATAAAGTGTCTGCATTTGGTACTGATAGACAACAAATCGATGGAAACAATGATTCTTTTAAAAATATCAAAATGATGCCAGAGTTATGCTAAATTCTAAGTTATGCTAGATCTTGTGCTAAACGATGACTTTGGCCAATATTATGCAAAAAGCATAATATTATGCTAGATTTGGTCACGCTGCTCTGCAAGACAGCCCCAACATGTACAGCATTCGTTGTTGACTTTCAAGTCATCCACCAGAAAGATGAAAGCACATGAAAAGTCCGATTTTGTGGATATTGCAGGAATGCCTTTGACTTCTTGGAAAAATCTGTTGAAAATACACACTCTTACCAGACTGTCAAAATACAGTAGAACACTCTAGCTTATTACTTCATATCATTCTAGTATATTCGTAGTATTAGTCCAATTCTTTTTTTGCAAAATAAATACTTCCGCTTTCTCGAATCTTCTGGAATGATGATTTTCTAGAAACTTCTAGAACATTACAATAAACATACAAAAAAGCATTTCTGTACTAGGTTAGTAAGTCATTAATATTATTATATCTGCGGTAATAAAACTGCGTTTGTCTGTGAATACCTTCAACAAAATCTTGATTTGAAGCTCTACTAGCCCCAAGAGAATTTCTGCATATTTGACCAGTACAAAAAGCTTTCAATCATAGATTCTGAAAGAAGGACAAAAAGAGGAAACCCATCCTTTCGATCTTTTCGCAATCAATACAAACACACAAATACCAGTATAGATGAAGTCATTCTGGGCATGTTGTGCCACAAGCAGAAGCACCTTTCATTTCTTCACAATTTTTAGCCTGATGTCCAGAGAGTGGTCACTGACATTCTATAAAATCATGTCTACACTCTCTTTCTATTGACGGTGGGAATAGTTGAGAAAGTACAGCATCAAGCTCCAGGTTAATAATGAAAAAGCTGACTGCCAAATCATACCGCATGCAATGCAGGACACTAGATTGTGGTGCTGCCAACTGCCAAACACGTTGATGTCTTTATGTTATGCTACTGGGAACCGTTTCAAGCACAAAACCTTGCAGAGGACTAGGTGAAAATGGTGATAGGAGGCACACAAGTTTCATCCGGAGTTCTAAATAGATCAGCTTTGGTGAAAAGTTTCATTGGTGAAATGATGTTCAGCATACCACCTGTATTATATGCATTAACTGGAAATGATTATACATGCATGGTGGATGTGAACAAATCAGCCATGGAAAGTAGTCCCGAGAAATACCCAGATGACTTTGATATGACTGCAAACTCTGATGCTTTCGAACACAACAACATGTAAATGTCGGAGCACAACAATTGAAGACGCATGCAAGAATCTGTCAGGTTTTATTCATTAAACTTTACGATAAAAGTTATTTGCATTTTGCTTGGAACTGTCGTGTTTGTTTGGCTGAGACATGCCATGTTAGCTATTTTTTATCAATTTCGCTGATTGTTTGGACTTGAAATGTCGGGTTAAACGTTTCTTTAATTACGTTGGTTCTCACATCTGCAACATCTGCAAGACATTGATATAAACGAGACTCCTATTCTTGAATGCGCAAAGAGTTTCATTATCTTAGATTAATGTAAAGTTTTTGAGGACCATAGCATAAATTTTGCGCATGCGCAGTATAAATTTATTAAAATTTACGATGGGTAATTTTTTCCTTCAATAGTAGAAACGTTTATTCACTTCATTCGGATGCCCACTTCCAAAGAAAAGGGTCAGAAAACCTCGCACAAAACCTGTTATGATAGGTTTCGTTAGCAAACAAGTGACCAAAAAGGGTCCATCTTTCGACGTGATTTCCAGAAATCCTCCCAACGGGGAAGTCCTACAACGCGCCCAGCTGTCCAGCCTCGTTTTTCCGACTTGCATAATGATGTAGTTAACGATTATGAAGAGACTCGGGAAATTTCGCTTCGGGAAACTCCCGAATCTTTTACGATACAGGCAACATTCTACGTTGACGTCGCAAGTGACATGGTAACAATGCCATTGTAAAGGCTTTCACCACAACGGTTAAAGTTAAAGTGAAAATTCGCATTTTACTGAACATAATCTGCAATAAGAAGACAAAAATTCGCCAGTCATGTCATTTATAAGTATAAAGAAGCTAGAAAATCCTAAGGTCTGATAGTTTTGAACCAGCATGCTTTGAGACATTGGAAGAACCTCTAAGCTTATGAAAAACAGGAGGCGACTTTGTTTGAAAACTGATGCCGTTTCTCCAAAGTTTAATTTTCTATTACTACAAATAAAATCGCAACAGCGGGGGGATCGGAGCAATAGCCAAAAGACATCGGTAAAAGAAACCCTGCAATCTGCATGAAAACATACTATACTAACCTTTTTGGACGCAGAAATAAAACTTCAAGAAAGAACGTTGGTTCATGGGAGCTGCTAGACTTTAAAAATGCTTCTACTGAAATTAATTTTTACATTTTAACAGAGGATGAGACACTAGGGAATAACTTAGTCTTGCCTAAAAACCATCCCCCATCCAAGTCAAAACTTTTTGCAAAAGAAGATAATGCGCCAGTTAATATTCCTATGACATCTAAACAGCAACTCAAATGCTTTGACTAAGAACTCAGATACTTTGACTAACAGCTAGGGGCCTATTTCGTAATTCCAGATTTTCGACTACTTCAAACACTTCTCAGTTCCCAAAACCCGCCACGCCCAGTGAAAATGGCATATCATCTGCACAAGTACGGCTTTCAATTCACTTTTAGTATTTAATATCACAAGTACCGCCATCGACACATTAAAAACAAATCATATAATGTTATATTGATGATGAATAACTTGCGTTTCAGTTTAGGTCATAACCCTAACATACCTTCATCTTTGTATGAAATCGAAAATTTTTCATTAAACTTCCGTGTTCCCAATTAAGGCTAAT
This sequence comes from Rhopilema esculentum, assembly GCF_057945365.1. Taxonomy (NCBI): domain Eukaryota; kingdom Metazoa; phylum Cnidaria; class Scyphozoa; order Rhizostomeae; family Rhizostomatidae; genus Rhopilema; species Rhopilema esculentum. The sequence continues at coordinate 2,536,087 of NC_142823.1, read as the reverse complement.
CTCCATTGGGCGAAATTTTTCACTTTTTCGCCGGCGAAAGGTTATGAGCATGCGAATTTGAATATTTTTCGTTGCCTGTGCTGTGCACGACGTTCGCTTTGAAAGCTCAAACTGTTTGAACTTTTTCTCTGTTGCCGGCGAATTTGAAGTCCTATGTACTTATAGCAAAATGGCTGAGTCCCAAAGCAGCTTAGTGTTGGATGAGGAAATAATAAATTTCTTGTTACAAGTACATTACATGTTTCTTTTATAATCCTATCAACAGTTCTGGGGTTAATCCTATAGCTCTTGCCAACTGATACATGCGAATAACCAAAAACAAAGTAAGAGTCAGACATAGTGTATCGTAAGCATCTATTGGTTTGCGAAACTTCGATTCGTTCACTAGATATGGAACCACCAAAGACAACAATTGTTCAAACTTTGCATACGAAAAATAGTAAAAAATAGTTGGTAGTCATATAATTGTAGATCTATAACCAGATTTGTGTAAGCTCCTTTGCTCTCTCGCTCTTGGTAGAATTTACTTACCAAAAACCTTTTATTTGATTTTGGTTTTATTGTTTTGCGTTTCAACAAATAAAGCAAAATCAAATTATTTGTACTCTCATCTGACATCTTGAAATCGTGCTTTCTATTTGGCAAGCAAAGCCATTGTGAGCTGGAGATTAAGGAACATGCAGTTTTCCCTTTTCGTCAGCGCAAAAGCGAAAAAATTTTGCCTTTTGGAGATTGGCCTTTATAAACAGTACCACAAGCGCTCAAAGTGGTCACAAGAGCATGGCCGCTGCGATTTCTCAGCGGCCGCACTTTTACAACAATAGATGCGCGGTCCAATTTTTTTAGGTCAGTCGAAGGGATGCAGCCAATAATTGCTAACAATGAACCTTTGCGCTACGCAGGCATCCCAAAATGCATTTCCAGACATTATTAAACCGATTTTGGTCGGTCCGTAGAAGTTGACCGCAATTGATTGGATCTCTGCATTGGATATTTCTATGTAAGTAGACCTATCAAAGTGCAGACTTACATTGGGGTGGTTCAACGCACGGGTCACACTCCTTTATTGTTACAGGTGTCGTTTCTTACATCAATCTAGACGAACCAGCCCCTAAAGAAAACTGTTTGATTCTGCTTAGCAGCGTGTCGGTTTGCTGCATGAAGCGGTCGATATGTTTACCATGACATGTTCGAATCAAACTTTTACTTGTCTTTAGGTACTGGCCATGTCAACTGGAAAAGATCTGTCTCTGATTCCTGAAAAACTCGTGAAACAAAACAAGCAGTATATAAAGGAGACCTTTCGCTACTACGCGGACAGCCATTTCAATGCCTTGAAAAGGACAATCGAAAACGAAACTCCGTGCTATAGAGATTAGAGGTTGTTCTTGCCTTCGTTGTTTTAGAGAATTTGCTGTATGAAGTAATCAATTAGATTTTCTTGAATGCATAATGTGGCACTAGGCCATTGCCTCTGTGTTTCTAGACAGCCTAGGAATTGATACATCGAAACCTCACCCGGTGCTAATTTCTGCTAACGCGAAGATGTAAAGCGTGTTGAGCTTGTTATGAAACAGTAAAGTTTCCGTGCTCAAAACCTGCAGTTTTTTTAGAAATGGTGGACAAAAAATTATGACGTCACAATATGAATGAAAAAAATTACAGTACAAAACTCTTTCTACTTTTTTCTGAAAGAAAACAAGATCTTGGTATAGAAACATGATATTTTCGGAGAAATTTATCAAATTATAACAATTCTAAAGCGATCTAAAAAGATGGATTAAAGAAATAAAGAAACGTCACCAAAGAGATGCAAAAGAAATAAATGTAGTGCAAAGCTCAAGTATGAAATTCAACCAAATGCCGCAATCCGCAATGAAGTAAAACCCAAAGACGTGGCCGCGATGGCAAAGCGTCACGAGACACCAAAAGGCATTTATTTATTATTATTTATTATTATTATTTATTTATTTATTTATTTATTTATTGGCCTATTTCGATCCACAACTGGGTATATATTTTTCCATCGTGTTTTTTCGGAACCTATTCTGACGTTTTATGCTCTGAGAAGTGTCAGACGAAAAAGCTTTTAGTATGTCGTAAAATGTTTGCTTTTTTCAAAGCCATTTTCAAATTCTGTACCGCAAAAAAATTGTTCAAAAGGCATTTACTTGCTTATACGAGAAGAAGGGCGACATTGCCAGAAGAAACTATCTTTTATTTTCCTACTCTGTTTCACAACAAGCTAATGTGTCAATTATAAACTTTTTTAAACATCTATTGACACATTGGAAGCGTGTAACACTCTTCAAAGACAGTTTGTCTTTGCTCAATTCTTTGTTGATAACTATGCGTCCTTCATTGATAAGACAACTTCTCGACTAATTTACCCGAAGTGGCACTATGGTTGCCGCAGAAGGGTTAAAATAAATTTCGATTACAAGTGATTCTAGTTCACTGGAAAATGCACTTTTTGAAACAATTCTACCTTTACAAAATAATTGGACGGGTCTTCTTCAGATCGGGACAAAATCTCTTCATTGTGCTAATTTGGACTTCGTTTGTTTTGTTATTTGTAGTCATAGTTATTTATCGCCTTATCGTTATTTATCGTTATTTATCGATTGTTTATGATTCCTTTTGTTATATAATTGCACCTTTTGATTCACTAATCATTTCTTTTGGGATTTTAGTATCATTATTCGATTTATTTAATTAGTCTTTGGAATAGTATCTTTTGTATTAACTATTATTATCTTAATACATAACTATGTAGTATTTCAATTAGTTCTTGTTTATGTTATATTTTGGGCGTGTTATTTTACAGAGTTAGTTGGAGTTGGAGATGGAATTATGGTTAAGAGCGATTAGGTTAAGATTTGATTCTATGTATGTTTAGGTTCTCGACGATGTATTAATGTTGCAAGATCCTTTTTAAAGATCTAGTCGACATGAACTATTTTTTTTATAGAATACGTATCAATATTTATGGATTCGCGTGTGATGATTTGGATTATTCTCTGAAAATTCCCTAGAATGAAATATTACGTCAACCCCTATTATCATAAATTAATTGGGAGTGACCATCCCATTAATCATTCTGAAAACTGTACATAGTTATTCTGTTTATCATACCTTTCCCGCCTTTTGGAGAGAACATGATACTTTTTAAAACTGAAAAATATTTCTTGTGGTCCCTATTTGTTGGTTGGCCCAGTGGGAAGTACGGTGTGGCTAACACGGCCAAAGTTATTATCCTATCTCTTTGATTGGCACATCTTAAATTAAAGCTATTGTTTACATTTCCTCTCTCTCTCTTTCTCTTGGCCTAACTGACAGCAATTGTTTAGCCTGCGTCAATTATTAGGATGTGACGAACTGCAATGTTTTAGAGAAGACAACTTCAAGTCATTTACTTGTGTATCTTATGTGAACGGAACGACGTACTCATTACAATAGTATTTACAATCACATCTTAAATATAAGCCTTAGTAAAGAAATAAGAGAAACGTGTGTATAAAAGTAGTCTGGGACTAGCCCATCCAACAGTATCAGTTGTACTATCTGATTCCGAGTCGTTGTCCTAAAAGCACTTCGGACTATCATTCGGGTTCATATGCGATGTTACGAACATCTTGTTCGTTGGAACGATTAACTCTAAGAACTATCAAGTCATTGGGTATTGCAATGTTGACAAAACTGGTTCTAGCAGCTCTGCTGAACTGGACTTCCATCCATGCGATAAAGGAGATAAAGGAGGCGCTGCTTCGTGAAAATGTCTCCAAATGTAACATTGGTAATTTGTTCTTCGACAAAGTTGTGCAGTGAACCTTCATCAGGAGGAAGCCTCTGTATACTCTTCCTCTTCACTGAAAACCATTTTGAGGATCTTGCTGCTGTACGGGATTTGTACGGGATGCATCGAGATCGATATATTTGATGGTGAATTTCGTTAACTTTTGCATAAGCTCTGGGCAAAGTTCAACCTATAATCCAAGAACTGACAAGCTCTGGAGTCTTCTTCGCTTTCTCCAACACTGAGACGTTTCCATGACTGAGAAACCGTTGATTGCATCTGCAACTAAGAAGGCATGTATTTGTATTACGAATGAAGATAGCTCTGGAAAAAGGAGGAAAATTGCCATTACTTTTGAACATGAACGATCACGAAGTCACATTTGTAATGGCAACGATGACCAAATGTAATGGCAACTTCCCTCATTTTTCCATGAAAAGGCAATACAATCAAAAGAAATGATAATAACCAGGGAAAACCTTGATGCTTGGCAATTACTTTGGCAATAGTTTCTTTTTGTAGCAAAAGCTAGATTTTTCTGTAGGTTACAGTTTTTCTCGCGACAATTTCTTTAAAATAATTTTTGATCGATTACAAAGTTACTTGGCTGATCTAAATTTTTAGACTGATTCAAAGATTTGCATTTGAAACTCTGGACTTTTTTATCGCAATCACTAATTTTTAACTTTATAATCAGGGTTGCCAGGCGCATGCGTAAGTTTTAAGCCAAATCGTTGTCAGAAAAAAGCCAAAATAAGCCAAATTTGTTCTGCTCCAAAAAGCCAATAAAAAGCCAAATTCATAGATATCTAAGAAGCCAAATTCATTTAATTTGGTGGATTGCCTCGAGGGCCGTATCGTGTAAATTCAATCAAAAAAAATTTAGCCAGGGCGCAGACTGCATTGTATTGTTTTAAAATATTATTGTTACAAAGAAAGTTGATTGAACGACGCTTTTTAAATGATGTCTTGTTGCTATTAAAAATATTCCGGTGGAGGGGGGCAGGTTTCCTACCTCTTGAAAGCCGTTTCCCCAAGTTATGGAAATAGGAAAATTGAGAATATTGTTTTTGAGAATATTGAAAATATTGAAAATATTGAGAATATTGAAAATATTGAGAATATTGAAAATATTGAGAATATTGAAAATATTGAGAATATTGAAAATATTGAGAATATTGAAAATATTGAGAATATTGAAAATATTGAGAATATTGAAAATATTGAGAATATTGAAAATATTGAGAATATTGAAAATATTGAGAATATTGAAAATATTGAGAATATTGAAAATATTGAGAATATTGAAAATATTGAGAATATTGAAAATATTGAGAATATTGAAAATTGTTTTCTTGGACATAAAAAAAGTCAAAATTAAGCCAAAAAGGCAAACTTTTTTTCCAAATCCAAACAGCATTTAAAAGAGCCAAAATTGACATATTTGGCTTAAAAAAAGCCAAGTTGGCAACCCTGTTTATAATAGCATTGCATTGAGTGGCTTCCTCTTTTGGGAAAGTCAATTTAAAGTCAAATGGAAAATTTTGAAGGTTTTGTTCAGTGATTTCCATTGCCTAACAAAACAGCTTTTGGACGTATCATTTCCTATCCTTAATGGGGAAAACGTGTACATTTTCCTGGATTCTTCAAACTTTGGTTGCAAAATGTCCTCAACTTTCTAATGGTTGGTGTGTTTTCGCCCTTTTCTGCTTATTGCATCTAAATTATGTATTTTATTTTATTCTTTTGTGGTGTGTGAAAATATGTTCTTGTATGCAAATGCATTTCCAGATTGGAATTTGCATCAGTTTTAATGGAAATTTTAATCGAGAGACACTTAGACCCCGTTTACACTGTCCCGTGCAAGTTTGGAACCGTTACAAAACTGTCGCGGTTCGCCCTTCCATTTACACTAGCACTGTGGAACCGTGACGATTTTGCTCTGCTATCCGGAACAGTTTGGACCCTGCTTTGAAAGCGAACGAATTTTGACTGTCACGGTTCCGTTTTTGAACGGGACAGTGTAAACACATATCCGAGACGATTTTGTCACGGATTCACAAAGAGGTCTTTTGTATGGCAGTTGGAGGTAATCGAGGCTTTGATTGTGGCGTAACTACGTTGTCAAATTCTGAAGAAAAGACGACCACAGAAAAGGCTTGTATTGTTTCCCAGTCCAAGCCTTGGTTGGACTTTGCAGTTTTGTAGTCTAAAATAACACTGAAAATTAAAGCCATCTTGTCGTTCGTCCAAGTAAAACAATGATATATAAGCGACGAAGTCGCTAGATGTATCAATAAAACCTTCTAAATGCATACGGTAAGCTGACAGAATATATGTTACCTTCCTAAATCTAATAGATTTTCTAAAATTTTTGGTTACGTTTGCCAGCTTCGGAATTTCCCGTACTGAGCCCTTATGCGGAATCGTCTTTTTGCCCTTTTACCGCATGAGTGATTTTGCCTCACCAGCTCAATGGGCAATTATGCCCAGTTAGACCACTGATTTAGACATCTATTCAAACTCAAATGTCGAAAACGAGATTGATATCGATTACCATGTCATGTGACCACAGAATAGAAAGGGACATTTGCGAAAATCCAGTGACAAGGGCCAGTTTTGCGAAAGTGTCTTGAACAGGAGGATGTCCGTGTCTGCAATATGTCGAGCTTCAAGGGCGTTGTCTCAGAAAATTATTCTAACGGCAAGGCGTTCTATATCCAGCCAAACAATTGCTGCCTCAGTTCGCACCCTTGCAAGCCAGGTAAGTTGGTGTTCTTTCTATCAACGGTGAACCACGAACTTATTATGTCTGTGGCCCACGCCAAGGAGTAGTGGCCCACGCAGTAGTGTGGGCCACGCAGTAGTAGGGTATTTCTCAAATTAGCCACGCTAACGACAAGAAATTGTACGGTGCTTCAAATTGTAATATGCTTACGTTTTCTCTAAAAAAATTCATGTGTTGCTGCGACAGCTAAATGGGGTGTTCCCCTATATTTCTAAATGGGATGTTCCCCCCATTATGTAATTGTTCCACATATACATACTTTGAATTCTTGCTAAGACCATTAAACCACAGTTTTATCAAGTCTCAGGATTAATTTGCTGATAATAATCTTTAAAAAAATATTGTTCATTCTTCAAATTTTTTTTATTTGGGGCTAACATGTTCCCGGGAAGTTATTCTCGTCTTGAAAATACGAGAAGGTTCCCAAGGCTAAATGGTTTAAACCTTAAAAATTTTGGTTAGGCTGGTTGTTAGGTGGTTATGCAAAATTCCCTGTCTATAAAATATCTATTCTGTAGAAACATGTAATCAATCTGCAGTATTTATTTTGATTTCTTCTTGAGAACATTGTAAGAGTTGAATTGACTTAGTTTTAGTATCGCATTAACTTTATTTTAGCATTATTTCTTGCTATTTAACCCACCTAAGACTGGAAACAACAGTATGACTATAGTATGAAGAATCTATTAAACAACTGAGCTTTCTGGTCATTAGGACTCTAGGCGGTCAGCAGAGCCAAAGAAGATGCCCCAAAATTCAAAAATCCTTCTAGCACAGTGTGTCTCCTGGGCATGTCTGTGCAGGGGAGGTGACATGGGCTGGACTGAGAAACTAAAATGAAGATTATCTATAGAACACAGCTTATTATGCTAAACAGTTGGCTCTTAGAGTGTGGTTATTACCATCCTCCCTTGTTAAATGATTTTAGCAATGATTAAGTTTAAAACTTGCACCCAAACATTTTTTAGGCAGCAAGGATAATAAAGTTGCACCAATTTATCAGCTCCTCCCTTTCATTGTCTACCCTGTCTTTTTGGGGCTGGTGCCACCCGTGTCTGCTGGCCCCTTCAGGTGGTACCCTCTACACAAGAGACTAATAGTTTTGACTGTTAGTTTTGGTACATGAGTGTTTCGAATTTGTTTAGTTGTTCCCAACGAACAAGTTGAACCAAACAAAGGTAAATATTTCATCTGGTGCCCTTAGGTTCCTCTCAAAAGTACCAAATGATCTCCACAGTTCCAAAGAGAATTAATTCCCCATTTTTACCCAAGTGCAGGGCCCTTTGGCTTTTCTTTATACAATTTCAATATTTTTAGCTGCAAAGATTGGTTTTTAAGACTCTGTCCATTTTGTATGTGAGTTGGTCCAACTTGTCCTGACACCTCCTTAAAAATTTCTATTTTAGTTTCAGGAATGATGTTTGACAGTTTCGAAATGCTTTGCTTTGGTAATTTTGAAATATGAAATAATTGCAAGATATCATCATGAAATATGAAATAATGTTATCCCCCTTATAGGGACTCACTAATGAATTGGCAGTTTTAGCTTTCATTGAACAACTTTAGCTTGTGCTGGTCAGCATTAGAACCATGTGATTGTCACAAGTTGCTGTCAAAATAATGTTGTTAATCAAAGTGGAAATCTGGTCTTTGTAAGAGCAATGGAAAAGGATTAACCAAGATAGAAAATATGCACCACTTTGGTTATGTGTAGCAGATTGAGTTTTTTCCAGATGCTACCCCACCCCCTGATTTTAAAAGCTTTGTCATGAAAAGTGTTTAAAAAACTTTTTTTCAAGTGGAATGGAAATAGCAGGCAATCCACATATTTTCAGGGGTGGATCATAAAATATCATGTTAAGGAGGATAAAGGAGGTCTGGGCGTCATCTCCAGGGAAGTTTTCCAGGGCCACATTCTAAAGATTATCACAGAATGGCCCTGGAGTAATCTGATATCTCAGTATTTTCATTTGATATTTTGAAATGATCTATGCTGCTCAGTAAAGCCATTGATGTATAGACTAGCATATTTCAATTATTTGGGAAACATCAGTCTGGATTTCTCTCAATAGAAAATTCATTTCAATACATTTCAATCCAACATGTCCATATGTCCCACACTTCAAGTTGACTAAATATATAGGAAGGGGGGTCAAAAAAAGAAATTTAGTCATATACAAAAATATAAGAGTGGCCTCATGCTAAATTATATGCTGGTCACAATTATATGTAGTCTGCCTCAAAATGACCAACCATGTTGGGGTTAGAATATCTATGACCATAACATTTTAACCCCAACTCAGGTGGTTTTTTGGTACTGATATTCATAAATAAAACCAAGGTTAAGCCATCAGAGTAGGCATGGGAAATTTTCCTTATTCCTAAGCAACAGTTTTCTTAGATTGCCAGATGAATTGAGCTCATAGATAGATTTGATTGCAGGCACATGATGCAAAAGCTCACTCGCAAGATCCTGCAAAAGCAAATTATGAAGCAAGGTGCGATCTAGCAGCGTGTTACAGAATTCTTTATAACCTTGGATTCAGTGAAGGCACGTGCAACCATTTGTCACTCTCTTGCCCTGCCAAAGACGGCTCTGGCAAAGTGATGCTCATAATCCCATATGGTCTTTATTGGACAGAGGTAACTGCTTCCTCACTCATTGGGGTAAGCCTGAAGGAGCCTAAAAACCCTGTAGTAGTGGAGGAAGGTTGTGGCCAACCTGATATTTCGGCCATGTGTATCCATAATGGAATACACCAAACACGTGCTGAGAGTGGAATCACATGCGTACTGCATTCACATGTTCCTTATGCCACTGCCCTGACCTGCATCAAAGATCAGAAACTAGAAATGACTCACCAGAACTCAACCAGGTTTTATGGGGAAATCTGCTATGATAATGGCTATGACGGAGTTGCTACCAGCTTAGATGAAGGGTTTCGACTTGGGAAAGTTCTCAAAGATAAGACAGTGATGATGATGGGTAATCATGGTGTCCTTGTTCTTGGTAGAACGGTGTCAGAAGCAGTTGATCATATGTACTACCTTGAAAGGGCAGCACAAGTTCAGGTATGTATTTGAGTACCACGGCATCTTCGAGCTTGAATTTTGAATAACTCAAAACTTTTATAAAGGAAACTTTAGCGAGACATGAAGTCGAAGTTTTTTTGCTAATCAAAGAGGTTAACCCATTTCACTTTCTTTGGGGGGGTGGGGTGGGGGGAGGGTAGAAGTCAACAGTTTGGAAACTCAATTGGTGGAATATTATCTAGAAGAGAGGCAGCCTTACTTAAAGATTCATTGCCAACAATGAGCCTTTGCGCTCGGCAGGCATCCCAAAATGCATTTTCAGTCAGTCTATAATCGATTTTGGTCGATCCGTGGAAGTTTCCCGCCATTGTTTGGATAGTCCCTTGAATGATTTGCCACGCGCACAAAGGCTCATTGTTAGCAGCCAGTTAATTTCGTTTCAGTTGCCTTTGACCTCCACCTAATTCACATAATTGGATCCGTTTCTTATAGACTAGTGGGTTGAAACAAACACTGGACTTAAAACTCCAGTTTTGCTGGAAGCCCTGGAAGGGAAATCTTTTTAAACAATTAATTCAAGTTTACTACACTCTTTTTATAAGAACAATTTTATAAGAACACGAGCCTCAAAACTGGTCAAAAGTTAAGAACAAATTAAGAACAAGCTGAGGCTGAGCTTCTGCAAAATTCAATTTTGAACAATGTTTTTTCTCAAAATCAAGGATTTTTAGCGATGTGTGGTTTTTAGCTTTCTCGGTCAATATTCAAATTTGTCAGCAAATTAAGGCTGTCTCACTCACTTTGTTGGCAAATGAGGCCTGAACACCTCCCTAGAGCAAAAAAGCTAGCAATAGCACTGCTTACACCCTCTTAATTTAAGAAAAAATTAAGAACAATCCAGCCTCAGATTTTCGAAAAATTAAGAATAGTCAGCCTGAACTTAAATTTACTGGTTCTTATAAAAAAAGAGTGTATGTGACGATCGCTTTTGGCGCTCTTTGTTCGTCGAAGTAGCGTTACCTGTTCACCGAAGCAAATCGTTTCCAGAGGCAGTGAGGTTTCCCAAGTGTTTACATTATTGTTTCATACTGCTAAGATATCACATGAAACCACATTGATCACGACAAAAACAACGACCCTTTATCGAGAAGGCCTATTTACCATGACTCGATGTCATTAACATTTCCACTCTGAACCCTGCATTGGATATTCCTATGTGAGAAAATTTATAAAATCCAAGTGCAGACTTCCAATGGTCCAAAACGCTCGGTTCTCACTCCTTTATTGTTGCAGATCGCACTACATTTTCTTGAATCGATCGAAACGAAACCCTTCAAACAAATTGACGGGTTTCGATTCTTTCTAGCAGTGGGTTGGTTTGCTGTGTGGGGCGATCGACAGTTTTGCTATGGTATGTACGGATCCAATTCTGTTTGTCTTTAGGTATTGGCCATGTCAACTGGAAAGGATCTGTCTCTGATTCCCGATAAACTCGTGGAACAGAACAAGCAATTTTTGAAAGAGAACGCTCGCCACTACGCAGATAACCACTTCAATGCCTTGAAAAGGACAATCGAGAACGAAACTCCGTGCTATAGAGATTAGAGACTGCTCCTGCCTTTATTGTTTTAGAGAATTTGCTGTATGAAGTAATCAATTAGAGTTTTATGAATGGATTATCAGGTACTAGATTTGCAGCCATAAGCGGACAAGGGTGCTGGGGGAGGCCAGAGCCCCAATAGAATCTTACGAAGCCTGCTCCTTTTTTTACATTCATATTTCTACACGATAATCCCATCAGAAATTTAAGTAAAACTTTTGAATAAGTAACAAGCTGATAATCCATTTAAAAATTAGGTTGAGATTATAATTGAATTCAAGCAGACGTCTGATCTTCCTGGGAGTCGTGTTTTATTTCTGGTTTAGCGAGCCCTGTAAATGTGTTTTTAATTTTCGTTTCAACTGATAGAACGAGGGGATCTCCCTTAATTCTATAGCAGGGGCTGAGGCTGGGACCACTCCCTTTTTATTTGTGGTACACGCCTTCTATTTTATTTGAACGAGGTGATCTCCCTTAATTCTATAGCAGGGGCTGAGGCTGGGACCACTCCCTTTTTATTTGTGGTACACGCCTTCTATTTTATTTGAACGAGGGGATCTCCCTTAATTCTATAGCAGGGGCTGAGGCTGGGACCACTCCCTTTTTATTTGTGGTACACGCCTTCTATTTTATTTGAGCGAGGGATCTCCCTTAATTCTATAGGTATTTCGTTCCAAGCTTTATAAGGCGCTCTATAGGTATTTCAGCACAATTTTCATCATCAATCAAGCAACGATTTTTTGAAGCGTACACTTTGAAGCGTGAAGCGAGACAAAGAATTTTCTCTCGTGCGATTGGTCTTCAGGTTCTGGAATATTAAACAAGGTGGGCATGTGTTTAGCAAAGAAAATATCAAGCGTGCATTGGGCTTACTTACCCTATTACCCCGCTGCAAAGCGCATGCGCTTATAAACGGAAGTTCACGATTTTGCCATTTTCAGGTTACGAGAGAATGATTCAGATACAGGCGCATGCGTCATAAAGAAGAAAGTTTCTAGCAATGAAAATGTAAATTATTGTGATCATTTAATTTATGCTTGAAATAGTAATATGTTTATCTGGAAGTTTTCTTAAAGACGCTTTTACTTAGGATTTTTAAGTGATTTGCCTTTTATGATTTTATCGCAGTCAGTTTTTAACGTCTGTATAATGAGAGATTCAGAATCTAAATAGTCTAGCCGCATAATTTGTATAATCAATGGTTTTGATAATATTGACGTCATCATCCTTTTGTTTTATTTTTTGGCGAAAAGATCTTCTGTGGGCCTGATAAGAAAACCTTATCCATTTAATACAATTTTCTACTTAGTGAAATCAGCGCCCTTTTGCTCTTGGATAATCAATATCGGCAATGCTATTTGCTTCCCTGGAATATCATCTATATATTTGTGTACAGGTAGGCTGTTAATCATTAGATTACCACCCATATCTCACGCTATCTCTCCGAACAGTGCTGGAATTCTGAAGGCCCATTTCCACTTCGTTCGGATTTCAGATGCGAACTCATTGTCTGCAGTTCGCATCCGAACGTTTGCAAATCACATCCGAACGTTCGCATCCGAATTTGACGCGTTTTGTTTTCATCCGAATTCGCATTGCGAACAGAAAGGTGCCGGATATCGCTAGCCAATCAGAACACTGCATTTCTAGACGACCACCACTTCTGTGCACACAGATTCAAAGATGGCGTCTTCTCTCTTTTGATCAGACTTCAAGATCATAGGAGCAACCAAACGCAGCAAATTCTCAAACAAGCGTGGAGACATATGGAAATATTTAAAAAAACTCTCGTGATCTGCCAATTGCATTTTTCTCACCAAGTTGAAATACTCTCCTTGTTGTTTCCTCTGTTGAAGGATTAGTCGTAACCAAAATCTCTTACGGTATTTGTCTTTTCTTCTCAGCTGTCTTCTTCTCATCAGCATCAAAATCAACAATCTTCGTCGATTAAAAGCAGCCATTTTCGATTTCGATAAACAACAATTGAAAAGAGCACCAAAATTGTCAATTTTTGGAATCCTTTACAAAAGATTCGTCCGAATGTTGTGGAAGTGTGGATTGGAATCGAAAAAACGTTCGTCGTTTGGAAATCGGAGATTGGATGCGAAATCCAAAATCCGAAATCCGAAATCCGAAATCCGAAATCCGAAATCCGAAATCCGAAATCCGAAATCCGAACGAAGTGGAAATGGGCCTTGAAACTGCTTGTTTATACATTGATGACATCACTGTATGTTGATGACTCCATTAAGGTCTCCTATGCTACAATCTGATTTCAGTAGTAGGAATGCCTTAAATTTCCTACATGGTAAATGCCTTTTTGGCCAAAACTACCATCATCCCACTTTCGGGCATCACTCCAAAGGTGAAATGCCTGACGCAGGCCCGGATGCCTATTCGTTAATGCAAATTTCAAGATGGCTCATTGATTAGCATCGCGAACTTTCAGATCTAAGGGTATGGGGCTCGATCCCCTGACATGACCTTCACCTAGAGTGAGGAGGGTCACCAGCTCTTTGCAATTTCAGGCATAGGAATTACGAGGTGTGGTCACATTGAGTGGAAGGACCAGGACACTGCTCAATAAGCATAGGTTTTCGTTGTCCAAAAACTATCCTCGGATGCTAGGTAGAGACAAATTCAATACAACAAATACACCAGTCTGGAAGCTGTCGTGTCTTTGCACAACTGCTCGTACACCTCTGAAGCCAGTCACTCTGCCTTCAAGTACTCGATTGCTATCCTTTACAGTCAAACTATAAACAAACGTAAACAGCCTTTCTTTGGTAGGTCTTGAAATATGAATAAATAAATTATAATGCACAATACATATAATAAATGATTCAATAAATAACTCACGGTAAATGAAGATAATTCCTTTTTACTTTTTTCAGCGAAATTTGAAAAAAAAACAATTATTGCGTTACCGATGCGGGGGAATTTCTTTTCATTCTATCGTAATTTGCAGAGGAATTCACACAACGACGAAGGTTTGAAGTTACTTCTTAGAAAGTCTCAACAACTCCGCTTGAGAGCTCATTGTCAGCAGAAACAGAAGGTGACAGTGATTCGTTTATGATTGTCTTCGCAAGCACGGTAACACGTTCTAAAAAGCATGGATACAAAAGTCCTAGTGGCTGGAGGTTTGTGTTTCGTTGGTAAGTCTTTTAGTTAATGTTTAAAAGTGGCCAATTTTCGACTTCTTGCAATATTTTGTATTTTTTTGATAACTTTTGAAATTATCAGATGTTTATACTCTGAAGGCTGTTGAACCAATTGTACTTTAGATGTTAATTTTCCGCTTTCTCGTTCTATTTTCAATTATTTTTTGCGCAGACCCATCGTGTTCTTTTTACTGCATTAAACCACGGCGCGCTGAGAGCCACGGTTGGCTCTGGGGCAGTTTTGGCACAACTTGCGTTTTTGGACAGCCTATGAATAAATATCTTTTGGACCGCCTGTGCATGCATGGGGCTTGAAAAGGGAAAATGAGAAGAGTTCGTGTATTGCGCTAAAATATTCGACCCCAGATGAAATGGTCGTAGGAGAATTCTCTTAGCATTTTTATGGCTCCACTTTTGGCAGTGGGACGCAGGCGATTGTCTCCTCTGCCCCTCTGTAAGTGGTCTTGACTGCTCTTTCTACAGCTAGTTATCGGAGTAAGAGAGGCCTGTAACTGAATTCCATGCTAGCTGATTTAGGTTAAATCTTCTGCTAAAAAGTAAGGAACAGAAATACCGAGTTTGACAGCGTTAAGAATTGAGCAAACCTTAGCTAATTCCTGCTAGTTGTCGTGCCTAATTTTGTATTACTGTTCTAATTTGTCTACCAAGTATATATCTTGTTCCAGCTAAATGTTCATACCTGTGTATACTATAAAGTAACCAGCACAACTCACAACAGTTGCAAAAGGCCCGAGTAACCTATAAAGGTATGCCACCATAGCCTTTTCGGTCCGGGTTATTAATTGGTCCAATGCGGATCATTCTGAGCAATGGAAAACAACAGCCAACTACCATCAGGATCACCCAGCCAAGCAAACCAATCATAAACAGGCTATCTGTGAACTCTGCGAAGACATTTCCTTTCTGTGACGGCATCATGAAGAACTTGTATTTGAAGACACCTAAAGATGGCGTCAGCATGATGACGGTGTAGATGCAGCCGACGAATAACGACACGCAGCCACGTACGGGCCAGCAATCGACCTTGTCTGTTTTGCTCCATCTGTAAAACGTTGTAATGCCTTTCCACAAGCTGATGATCGTTAGGCCAAGAAAATTGAACGCAAGCGCGGCAATAACGACGTATGTGCGCTTTGCGAATACTCGCTTGTCGTTGCATGTCGGGTCTTGGGCACATTCCCAGCACAAGAAGCCCATGGCGCCCCATCTTTCGGAATAAAGGTAAACAGCAATTGAGGCACCGGGGACGTTTAAGGCAAAGCTCAGCAGGGCTCCGAATGTGAACTTGATATCTGCCAGCTTTTCTGGATTCTCAATAAGATAATGCTGCTCGTTTTTGCACTTGATGATAAACCAAACGAAGGCGACTATGTAACAGACGAGTATCGCTGCAGACAGGAACAGAAAGAACAGATAGGTATCAACAACACGCCCGAAGCTATCGATTTTATCTTGGTAATCTCGTTTGTCCCATGCAGAATTGGTGCAGAATTGGTATCCTTTTGTGTAATTAGAAAGGTAGCCATCCTTCTTGATGAGTGCTTTGTATCGGTCACGTGATATCTGTGCCTCTGAGTACACCGCAATGTCGGTTCCAAGGTCCAGCAGATTCAGGAATACAAGAATGGCGAATTCGCAAAAGAGGCCCCGCAGCGTCTTCGGCATGTTCCAGGCTTACAATTGCGTTCTCCAGGGATTTCAGATGGGCCTAAAAACAAATAGCAAAACATTTTGGGTTGTTTTCACAAATAGATATGAGCGACCTTTTTTTACTCACCAGTATAATTGCAGTAAATTTTGTAGTCTTCTTTCGTTGTTTTCCTAATTATGGTTTTCAGATAAGGATATTATCTAAAGGAAAGATAAACAGTTTTCTAGGCTCTTGTTTCTTACCTGTCTTTCATGCATGGTTTCACAAGCAATGCCTGCCAAGGTCTTGGTATGCTACACTAAATTTTTTACTATTTACTGCATTTCCCTCTCCCCCCATCGAAGAGCGTTGTTGTATGCGAAGTTTAAAGGTTCGGTTCGGTGCAATGGATTCATTTCTGATATCTGTAATATTTAACTCTACCATCAAAATCGTTTTAGGGGAGACAGGTGCTGTGTAGGTATTTTTATTGAAAACAGTTGATTTTTCAAACAACGCTCAAGTGACTGTCCTTTCCAGTCTTTTGAGAGGGATTAATGGCTTGTCTGTTTGGCGGTTAACACGTGAAATAAAAACGACTCCTCACATGTTAGTCAATTGTTTATTGAAAATCTGTTTCAAATAATAGTAAAAACATTTGTTTATATCAAGCAAATTGTGTAAGCATTTTGCATACGGCTTGAAGTTATGTCGTTATTCTAGGAGAGCAGGTTTTATCTATGTTTAACCCAGGAATAGTATCCAAACACGTCTGTCCTGTTGGGATTGTTGGATGAAAACCAAATACGTATTTAATCTAGTGACCATCTGGCGTAAGGCTTTACGTAATTGTTTTTTTAAATGAGCACTCAGCACTCAGAAGCAGCAACTGGTTTTAATCTAAATGTTTAGGCTCGCGGTTTTCTGTTAGCTATCTGCTCTCTCTAAAGAGAATATTTGCCCCTGCATTTCCAATCGGATTTGTTGTATCGAAAGCAAACATTTTCTGCTACGAAACCCCTCTTCTTTAGGCTGATATCAAAACGTAATGCTATTTTTGTAAAATTTAATTATTTCAGTTATGAGAGTTTAGAAGAGGAAAAAGAGATACAGGCAGGACGATATAATTAGTGTTAAGTGAAGGACCTGCTGAAAGCATTTAGACCAATTAGGGGGGGGGGGTGTCCGTTGTAGGAGGGTGTTTGTTGTAGGATGGTGCCTTTTGAAAATAGTTGTCCGTTATTGGGAACTGTCCGTTATGGGGAGATGTTCGTTATTGGAAGGTGTCCGTTATTGGAAGGTGTCCGTTATAGAGAGATGTCCATTCTAAGTAAGTGTCCGTTTTAGAGAGGTGTCCGGTTAAGGGAGGTGTCCGTTGTATGGAGGTTCCCGCTGTACAGAGGTGTTATGTTGTATGGAGGTGTCCGTTATAGAGAGGTGCCCGTAATACAGACGTGTTGTTTAAGGGTAGTGGTCATTGAAAAAAGCTGTCCGTTATTTGGAGGTGTCCGTATTAGGGAAGTTCCCGTAGCAGGAAGGCGTCTGTTGTCAGAAAGTGTTCGTTGTTTGGATGTGTCCGTTATAGAGAAGAGCCATGGTGCAATCGAAAAATTTTATAACAAAATTGCTCTCCCTTAACTGAGTTCAGTACCCGGCTATTATAGAAAATCATTATTTTTATTCAAGACGCAAATTTCCTTATGAAGTTGCCATAGTTACTCATACGGGTGGAAAAGAACATGCGCAAAACCTTTCTGCAGGGGCTTGATTTCGAACGCACTCCCATTTATGGCAGCTGATATTTATGGATCGATAGGATCCTCAAACAAGCAGGCAAATATTTGTTTGTGCTATTTTTCTAACGAAATAGTAATAAATTTTTGGATAATTGTAAGGTTATGTTTTTTAGCATATCAATGGAAAGGCAGAAAGCTCTTTACTTATTCAAGGATAAGATTCGATTAAACAGGCAAATGTTCATAAATGCAGGGTAGCTTTGCTGTTGGACTGTAAAATTTAGAAAGAAAATTTCATTAGAGACAAGTTACTGATATTGGCGATCGACTGTTACGCAACTACTCGAAATTAAACTCTTCCATGTCACTTGACATTCCATACTTATATCATTAGATTTAACTGAATTGCTATACTGATTAAAGAAAATTCAAAGATATTCTTAGACAGTCAAGAAAGGAGGGGGTTGATCACTCTTTCTAAACAGGCATACTGGAATCGAAAAAAATAGTACGCCAAAGATTACCTTGGGTAACAGAGCCACAAAATTGTGAGCGTGGAAATTAGAAGATATTAGTGGAGAAGCGGAGGAGCCCGTGTTCTCTGATTAAGCGCTTGAAATTTTGTGTCTCTGGTACCCAGGGTAGCCAAAGATATGTACCAAGGAAATGGACGGATAGTGCTCACCTCACCGAGAGAAAATTGCCAGCTTGGCTCTAAATGAACTGGTGTTGTAAACGCATGAAAGGTACCCCCTCCCACCCCTCCTGAGATGATATAGTTTTTAGCAGATATTTTTAATGCCAAAATTGAAGTGTGCTAACTCGGCTCCAAGTACTCGTCCAAATAGAAGAAATAAGCCGGCGGCGATAATGCCCTGTCCGCCGAAGACCTGTGGCGCCATACGCGGCCATTCCAGTCTGGCCAGCGTACGATATTGGTTTAATGCAATACAATTTCTAGGGATTTTTTTTAGATTTATCTCGAAACCAAAATACGTTAAAGGTTTTTTACGGATTCGCTTTGATGTGGGCAGTATTTGGTGATCATGGTAACTATGAGTTGTTGGCAATAGCGCCATTTTATCAACGATTTTGAAATCATAGCCATGCCTAATAAATTCTCTTTGTTGTAACTGCGAAATATTAATGTTATATGAACAGTAGAAAAGAGCATATAAGAATTGCCCTTATTGATGTTGCGTATGAATATAAACAAGAAGCAATGGAATGTTTTAGGATGTTTTGCTACCCACCTATGGTCACGTTGTCAAATGGCAATCAATTTCTCTATTGCGTTGGATACTCAGAGTTCGATAGCCATGCGTTTCCAGAGGTCGGCAGCCAAGCCATGAAAGAGATCTGTACAGTTTAGTTTCTTTTTGCGATTTTGGATTTCTTGTCTCGAACTTCCATACTTTGCAGATGAAGTAGTGATATTTCGAGAATTTTTCCCAAACTTTAAACTAGGCAGATGTTGAACGGTCAATTAGCATTTAGGTCGTGGACGGGGAGCTCTCTATCGACAGATGCAAAAAATACGACTATGCATTCAAAAGGATGGGCGACAAAACGGACAATTGATAGACAGCACATGAAAAGCAACATCAACGAGACTGTTAAATTCTTAATAATGATCAACGCATTACGCTTTTTTCGGTAGCATAAACATTTTTTGGTAGAAGACTGAAGTGTTTGATATGAAGACGATTCTACATTGATAAAGTACTTCTTGAATGACTCCCCCCGTCTCTTTGACCCAAATGTACAGCTGCTTTTTTGTTCATTTCTTTTGGAAAATGAGCACTTGTTGCAGGTGAAGCGAGTGAAATGAATGAGATTATAATATATTTAGGACACAGCACAATAAGAATTCGCAGGCTATGTGCAAAAAAGCCATATTCTAACGGCCTGTTTGAAAATGTGATCGGAATCATCCCTGCTGCTTAGCAACAAAGCTCTGGCAAATGAATCAAAGGAATTCGCCAGCAGGTATGAATAGAATGTTCCGTAACATTTTGCTTAGGTTCATTTCACAAAACAAAAGATGGCGTCCCATCAACCAAAGTTGAAATGTAACTGGTTGATTCGTTACATTGGATAGTTCTCCAATAGCGGGCATATAAGCGTAATTAATTTCAGTGAAAATATTTAGCGTTAAGTGTTCACGTTTCCCAATAACATCAGATTCAGATTGCTTTGAAGGCAGGCAATCAGTTAAGTAAAAGTGCGTCGGTTTAAATTCATTATGCTTAGATTCCCTTCAAATTGGCCCAAAGCAAGAAGTTGTTATTCTTAAATTAGAAAATAAAGACATCATACCATAGAATAGAAATCTGTGATCGTACTAACGTCCATAATGATAATGTATGAAAACGAGATTTTAGGACATTACTGGATCTGGGTTCCGCTGACCCCTTCCCGCTGCTAAATGCTGGTTACAGCATATTGAAGCGGATTATCGGATGTGAATGCTATTCTCTGATTGGACGAGACAATTTTAATTTGCCACAGCAATTAAGTCTTACCTACTTAATCACCTTGTGTCATTAATCACCTTGTTTTTTGGAAGGCCATCAAGTGATTTTCAATTCTTTTGGTTGTTCTCAAATTTGCCAGCACTAGAGGCAATTCAATAAATTTCAGAACACAACATTCTCTGCCCCTTTGGTGTTTTGTTGAATTGCTTTAGAGCTACAGCTACATCCATGGACTTTGCCTAAATTAGCGATCGGTCTTCTCGTATAAGCATCACAATTGTTTGTCAAAATCCTACTTGTAGAATTCAAAAAGAGAAGCTAGCTCATTCTTAAAGGCCTATTGTGCAAAGGAAAGATGATTAGATTCTTCAGCCTGACATATTTCATGCACCTCTCTCGATAGAACCTATTTTGAGCAATTTATGCAATTTAATCCAAACCTTGTAGAAGATATTTCGATAATGCCTTTCTACTGTTTAGTAAAGTTGTGCATTTCAAACGCTTGGTGCAATGGCTGGTACAAAATAGCTGGTACAATGATTTGAGCCTGTGTTGCGGATATGTCTCTTATCTGGAGCATGTTTATGACGCCCCCAAATACTTCTGTGATTGCATTAAACCAAACAAAGAGGTGAGAATGTCTTTTTTGTGTGATAGCTTTCCTTTATTTTTTATTTGTCTAGCAACGCGATCTGTTTTGCTGACGCCCAATCAAATTTTTAAAAAGATAGTAAGAATTTTATTCAGACACAGCTCGCATACATAAAAAGATTTTATTGTTGCTTAGCGCGTTGTAGCTATTGAAACATTCTAATTTTTCAATTGCTTAGATTTGTTTTTATTCAACCAGTTTCTTGTAATGACATAAAAGTTTTCTTTATTTCCTTAAAACTATGCTAAGTTTTAAAGTAAATAGGAATGCTTTAAGAAGATATTTCAGACTGAAAACGGAAATTTCTCAAGAATTATGAAGCTTGGAAATTCTTATGATTTCTGGAATTCTTTTAAAAAGAGTGAAATGATCGTCTAGGTATTTTTCTCTTGAATAGACTGATGTTCTTGGTAGCATTCACAGTGATAAATGGCAAGGACAAGGATATGAACTACTGACAAGTGTAATGTAGATAAGAAGACGATACTCGATTGTGCATTGGTTAATCAAAAAGGCTTTGATAAATTTGATAGAATGATTATTGATGAAGAAAGGAGATATGTTCTAGAAAGAGTGGGGAAATATAGTGTGAAAGAATCCAATCATAATACAATGGTGCTTGACTTTAACTTCAGGCAAAAGGGTGTCTATAACCAAAATCCTAAAAAGGAACAAGGGCACTGGGTCTTATCAAGTGACTCACTTAAGGAATTTGATAGACAAGTGAAAATTAACAAAATAGAAAATGTTTGGGATCAAAACAAACCAGTAAATGTACTATATAAACAGTGGAAAAGGAAAATATATGAAATTATGGCAAAATGCTTTAAGAAAAGGTACAACAGAAATAAGCACCATGCTGCAATGAGGGCATGTAGGGAACTGATAAAGAAGAAAAGAGAGTTAAAACAGAAACTAAGTGAAGCTATCAAAAAAGAGGACAATTTGAGGGAAAGTGTTTTAAAGTTAAGAATCAAACACTTGAACAACCAACTAGTGAGGACAGAGAATGAGAGTAAAGATATTAGGCCTGTTTAGTTACAAATAATTCAAAAATTCTAAAAAATATCAACAACACCCTTCAAAAATTTCTTACCAATGGATGAAATAGAAATAAAGAGATTGGCTAAAAGTATAGCACCAGCTTGTGATACCCAGTAGTTGGGTAACTGCTCCGAAATGGAGACTTAGATTCAATTATTGTTATTATTATTATTACAGTGTCATTACCAAGGGTGCCGTCCTAAAAAGTTAGGAAGGGGGGCTGTGCTGTAGGCAAATTCAAAAGGCCACACCCATGACCACATCCGTACCACACCCAATATACTTGAATTCGTGTTTAAGACCCTACGTTGTTTGTAGAAATCGTTCAAGATGACACAAAATGACTGATTATAAGTTGCTCATTTATGAGGAATCTATAGGATACTAAAGGGTTACCAACACAGAATTCGTCCAACTAAGTTTGAGCTCGCTTGTTAAAGGGTTGGGGCTGAGCGCAAAAATCTCCCTGAATTTTAACAAGGGGGCTGGGCCCCCTGAGACCCCGTCCACTGCACCATTGGTCTTCACTGAAGATTTGTTCATGCAAAATAAAGTTAAAATTGCCCGACATAAAACTGTTGTGCGGATGTATTTCACCATATTATTTTTTATAAAGATGTTTGTTTTTTAATATTTTGATATATAATGTATATCGATAATAGAGATATGAAATAATAATATCTTAAAGAAGATTCTGTGACAAACTAAAAATATTTTAAATTATTTTTCATTATTTTGAAATATTTTGTTAAAGTTTTTCCGAACGTTGAACTTTATCTTTCATGAAACTATAATAGTGAAATGATACTAGTCTCTGTTTCACAAAATTTCCAACCCTAAAGTTGCTGCAAATAGCACTAACATTTTTGGTATATTTATAAACACTGATGAGCACTTTTGACAAAGTATTTTTTTCAGGTCTTATTTATACGCATGCGTAGCTCATAAAACCTTCAGAATTGGTAATTAATTTTCATAAAGAAACAAGATGATAATACCCTTTATGTTACAGGGGCCGTTTCAGATGAGTCAGATTGGGATGTCAAGAAACAGAGAAACCATTTCGATTAATTTTGAGCCCTTTGTAATTGAAGTGCTACGGGGGAAACGCGAGACAAAATGCTCTACTTGTAGCGACAAACTCACCGGGCCCAAAATGCTGGTGATTTCGCACAACGAACGATATTTTTACCCCACGGGCGCTGGGAATGGGCGTGTAACCACTAAGAAGACGCGGAAAGCATTTCATTGTGCGAAAAGAATTTGTATTTTAAGAAGACATCCCTATGCCTGGAAAGGTCTTCTAGAAATAGATGAAAGATCAAAAAAGTATTTGAAAGAGGAAGATTTTGAATACATTAAAGAAGAGCTCCATTTTGAAGTACCTGACTCCTCGAGTTAGCCCCTTTCTTATTCGAAAGACTGATTGATTGGGAGCAATTGAATGGTTCACAATGCAAGTAGCTCGTTTGTTAAAGCTTCTTTACTTCTCTATTCATGTACGTTTTTTAGTTATGTCGAATATACATATGATTTACCATAGACTTAGGTGTTTGTGTTTGTAAAATTGGCTGCAATAGCACAATAACTTGTTTTTTATTTGTTCTTGCTGTCACAGAACAGATTTTCTCCTGCACTCTCCAGGAGATTTTCATTAGTTGCCTCGATCCTCTCAAAATATACTGGAAAAAAACTTTTGCATTTAGGCCAAAATTCGCAAAATTTCCACGAAAGTCTCTAAAGAGTGAAAATCGACAAAATTTATGCATGCGAAATTTCATAGAAAATAAATTTCGTGAAAGTTATTTCTGCGATTTTTAAAATTCGCGAAATAATCGTGCGAAACGAGTGACTATGAAAATTAAAAATTTACTTTTTCACCAAGAGATAAAACAAAAATACATCGAGAAAATAAATCTTTCTTTCATTATTCAAGTCATCACTTTAATCGACCAATCAGTCAATAATTACCATATCAATGGGGGGCTTTTATTTTTTCTACTGCCTTGCTTTTCTCTACACTATTTAGCATTGTTCGAATGTCCATAATAATGATTCCGATTGGGCCCCCCAGCATAGTAAGAAGCTGGCCTGCTTCTAGACTTTGACGATGAAAAATCGATTTTCATGCTAAGCAAATACTGAATTTCCTCCTCTTGTTATTTCTTTGTCTGTTTTGATCGAGCAATGCCATACCATGCATCGGCATAGTAGCCTGTGCTCCAGACCCCTTGTTCTAAATATAGGCTGTCAAGTTAGAGGCCTGGGGAAGATATTAAAAATTTGATAAAAAGCCAAATTCGCGAAATTTATTCTCTCGAAAAACATAAATTTCAGAAACGGGAAATCTAAAAGGAGAACAAAAGGAGCAAGGGTAGCAGCATTTGCGAACAGAAAAGTTAGCAGTTTTAGTTTGGGCAGTTTTTCTAGTTTCTAACAATTTGATTGGTATTGGAATGCATTTTCATTTACATTAAGGATAATGATGTACGGAGGCAACTGGGGCTTTAGGAATAAAACTGAAATGAAACTCCTGTTTACGGACGGACTTCAAGAAAGTCTCATATAATGATATGTAGCATTTAGACGGAATAGCAACATGGAAAGATAATTGTACTCGCGTGCTTGGAGGAGATTTTATGGTAGTTTTCTACCATTATATTTGATGCCACGATCTGGATATCATACTTCGGCAAATAGTGAGGGGGCTATAGGTGATTAAGTAGAGATTAAGTACTCAAGTCAGGTATTGTTCCTTTACTTTGTGAAGCTGTTCTTCTTTTAGATGAAATAAGTGTTGCCCGAATAACCCTATGGTTGCCCTTCAGATTGATGAAGCAAGGCGAGAAAATTGTCAATATTTTTTCTGCAAACTTCATGGTGACTTAACCTATGCTTTAGGATTTATGGCTTTACAATTTTACCTGTACTTCTTCATCATATGTGTATCCAGTCACCTTGGGAGAACGTATCAAGGTGTGAACCAAGGGGGGGAATACATGTTGGAGGCAGGGGGCCGTCCTAAAAAGTTAAGAAGGGAGGCTGTGCTGTAGAAGCAACAGCCAGTATCACACACTTGGCCCCACCTTGTATACTTGCCTTGGTATTAAAGATTCACTGTTGTGTATATGAACTCACTCAAAATATTCACCGACTCAAAAAGACTTATAGAAGTTGCTCATTCATGAAAAACCAATGACATGCTAAAGGGTTAATTCGCCATTCCAAGTTAAGAATTTGCCCAAATGAGCCTCCCTAAAATCTCTCACAGTTGTAACAAGGGGCTAAGCCCCCCACTCCCCCCTTCACGGCAACACTGGTTGAAGAGCCAAGAGTTTGATGAGGTAAAGGCCAGTTATTTTACCCCTCACTTTTAGCAGTCCCATCCGGTGTGCCATTGGATTCTTATTTATTCCCCATAGGACGTGAATTTGAAACTGTAACCATCTGCAATAATGATGGCCACGTGACCACCTTCACGTGACCCTACGTACAACTAAAGTATCCTTTTCTGGTCAGCCCAAAGCGACAGACATTACAAGTTACAGTTACCTGTCGTAACAAACTAGATTGCTATGATATGGTACCATCTACTGGACTGAATCATGATGCAAAACTTTCAGCTTTGCAGACTACCAGCAGCAGCACTTGGTTCAATTGCAATTCTATTAAATACTATCATGGTTGTCCTTGTCTTCAAGAGAAAGTCTTTCAACCGCCCGATAAATATCGTCTTTGCTTACTTCGGACTTACAGACCTTGCAATATCCATTGCACTAATGGGACGAGGTGCAACAAAAAACATTTTTTCTTACGAGAATGAGCTGAAACTTTTGGAGCCGTTTTTGGTTTCTTTTTTAATCTCTTTGTCGATGCTGCAACAATTGGCAAACGTGGAAATGGCGTATAACAGATACAGTGCCGTTGTTCATCCACTGGAATTCAGGACAGCAAATAGATCAAAAATGGTGAGAAGAATTATCATTGAATGCCTATTCTCTTTCATTATCGGCTTTGGGACTGGCTTTCCGAGTGCATTTTACCGCTTACCTAGACTAGCTTCAATAACAATTGCCGTGAGCCGTTTGGTGGCCTTGATTGTACTTAGTATCCTCTATTGCAAAATTATTAGCAAATTGAGGCTGAATTCAAGGGTGGCTGCTGTCAATCGTGAAAAAAATGGAATCAGACAGAACGTCACATCAGTGGAAACAGGAAGGGATCACGCTAATAAAAGGATATTGAAAGTATGTCTTGCAATCCCAGTTTACAACTTCATACTAAACTTGCCGCTTGTTATTTACAGCTGTATATATGACTTTGGAGAGCCCTGCCAGAGCGTCAATGGAAAAGTTATCGTATTTATAATGTCTCTTTTATCAATTAATCTAATATTGGACCCGATTTCGTACTTCAGTGCTACAAGAAGACCACGAGTATCTTCTATTTAAGGGCTAATTTAAATTTTTTGTAGGTGCGTAACATTAGAAACATTAATGAAGAAAGCCTGATGTTACCCGAAGGGTGTATCACTTCTTTTGATCAACACACGAGATTTTTTAGAATAATAAGATTGTTAGGGGTCTTGCGGGTATTTTTCTCCAAAATAAAAATGCTTTGGCGTGCGAGAGCCCAAACGAAAGGTGAACGAGACTTCGTGAAGTTTTACTGCTTTGAAGATGCAACACAATTCTGCGGTGTTACTTTCGCACGGAAAGCGTAAACATACTGAGATTTCACACCAGCTATCCAACAAGGTGAATCAATGAGAGTTCAAAAAGTTGACGATCGCAATCCATCGCTGCGGCCCTTGTTTTAGTGTTATAGAGTCATCTATGTACATACTTCCTTCATTAAGATATGGTCCGTTAAGGAAACCGTTTTCACATGTCTGCAATACCTTTTTAATGTACAGGGATGTTTTCAAAAATCACGCGGTCACGCGGTTCCATGACGAATCTTTACCAGCGCTTGCGCATCACACAGAGAACAACAAGTATATACGCGACAGTCACTTTGTGCACTCTATAAACATTCTTAAATCTTCCAACTGAGTAATTTGTACATTTTCAAAACAAACCTGTGTTTCGGAGCGAACGGCGACAGGATCTTCGGCTTTCCTTGCTTTCATATTTATTCCTCTTCTTCTCGAGACAAATATTTCATTAAGAAAAAGGGCTTTCGTACTTAAATGGTGGTTGTCGGAGTCAACGATTTTGTATTATGCTGTATTAATGTAGTGATGTGCACATTAATGTAGTGATGTGATGTGTATTTGGTTTTATAAGTCGAACTTGGCCTTGTCGTACCGTACTGAGCGGGGAGCTCTAAGCGAATGGTTCTTCTTGGTTTTACAAGGTCGAGTCGTGCAAAATCAAGCAGAAATAGCTTGGCTCGGCGGCGCGGCACGACTCAACGTATAAAATGGCTCTTATAGAGTCAGATTTCACGTTTATTATTCTATGATTTATGTTCATTAGGCCCATCGTATTTATTACATTACATAGACGCAGATTTCGCATCCCTGGCAACTGCTGACAGAGCCCCCGCAGATATTTTTTTCTATCTAACCTTTGTCTATCTATAACCCTTTATATAAGTAGTTTAGAGTATCAGTTGTGTAGTACGTGATATGCAGTAGGTGCTTGTGAAAGACCCCAGTATACATTTATATAACAATCTGGCTAATACAACAAAAGTTGCATTTTCTGCCGTATCCTGCTACCACCAAACTCACTGTATCCCGGAGACGGTCTACACACCCCCTGTTGGAGAGTGAAGAGGTAACGAGCAATTGTTTTTCCCAGTTCTTTATACGCAAATGATTAGGCATGATCTCTCTTAAACTTTCAACTCAGTAGGCGGGGTGCGATTTCCCTATTGATTGCAAAATTCCAAAATTCCTGAACAATATCATTTTTGTCAGGACTCATGGTATTGTTGAATTTGATCGCTTAAATTACCAAAATCAGGGACACAAGTACTGGATGTACTGAATATGTCCTTCGTCTTCTAGAATGTAGCGAAGTTGTTTTGATCTAGAATCTAGATTTGATCTAGAGGAAGTTAGGGGTCTGGAGCACAGGCTAGAAGAACCATAGCCATAAAAACGTAAGTGCTCCGGGTCAAAACAAAGCTGGGGCCTCTAGGGGTGGATCCAGAAAAGTATCGCAAGACAAAAGGCGGTGCTCAAAGGCAAGGCCTGTTATTAAGGCCTAGCTTCAAGGTTAAATATCATATGCAACTAAAACATATTTATGTTTCCTGATGTAGCATTAGCAAAATAAATGCAGTAGACAACAGCCTGAACTGGAAAAGCGCAAACAGTTGCTGAACACCCTGTATGAGAAAGCAAGGCAAATGGTTGCGTTTCATTGTGTGTGCCATCTGCTTAAGGATTTAAGGATTTAAATTTGCATCAGCAGAGTTATATTTCCAGAACTGTAGCGTTAGCAATTTGAATATGAATGCAAATGACGATAGCCTGAAATGAAACAACGAACAGCTGCTGAGCACATTGTATCGAATAATTGCTGAACACCTTCGGTGGGTCATCTATTTTTGTCAAAAGAATTTGAATTTTCATACAAAGAGTTTGCTTTCTTGGACAGTATAAGATGTGAAATGTTTTCTTTTTGTGCAACTCGTTTGGATTTTGTACGAATCAGTTTTATTTTTGTGTTGTTCACATGTTTTTCTCTGTGCGCAATTTGATGGGAAAACCGCTGACGGTCGAGTGGCTGTAAGCCACTGTAACTTGTGTGAAATGCCTTTAATTTTTAACTTTATGTTGCTTTAGACTGCTATTGGTAAGATATTTTTCAGCATGGTGCTTTAAGGTTTGGGATATACAGTTTAAGGTTTAAGGTTCAGAGGCGGATCCAGCGGAAAATCTGAGGGGTGCTTAAGGGCGTTGCCTTAATAGCCATAATAATGCCACACCCTACTTTTCTTTACGGTTAAATGAAGGCAACACCCATCTTGATAAATTAATCTTTTTTAAATTCAGGTATTAAAGCATAACTATATAGAAAATTATCTCTTTTGTAAGAAGCCTATTTTCTAGCAATGCTAGTTAAAAATAACACTGCTACCTTCGCAGTTTGTACATCACATTAATCAATGAATGACATTTTAGGTCGCTAGTCAATATTTGATTGCTCTGCAATATTCAGGCGCTGGTTCATTTTTGTAAAAAGGCAGCTAAAATGTTTCAAACAAAAAAAAGCAAAATGAATCATTGATACGTTAACTGACCATTACTATACGAAAATTGACTTAAATATTATCGAGTCGTGATTTTCATAACTAACCTCGTACTGATTGACAAAACAATTTCCATCAATAGCAAGTTGTCAACAACGGATGCAAGTATCGCATGAAACAGCAGCGATCACGCCGATTCCAAATGACCCCTATAGAGAAGGCCTATTTACCATGACTCAATACTTGTAAGAATTTGTTGATAAAAATTGATTGTTTTACTAAGTACCTTGTTGAAGTAGTACGTTTTTAGGGTCATCTGCATTTGGCAAGAAATGGGTATCGAATTCATTCTGGTAGTAATTACCATACCACCCCAACAACCAAAAATCCTTGGCACCACTTTTTTGGGGGTGCGCATTTTTCTCTGTAAAATTCGATATTTTTGTTGAATTAATCCAAGAAATATTCTGTTAAAACGTTGTGCATTTAAAGCCTGGTAAAGGAAACTACCAACCTGAAAGGCCGAAGGTCAGAACTTCCACGGGACAGTACTTGAACCTTTGGCATTTGCAGTTCAGCGAACTCATCGATCTGTGTATTTCCACAAGTCACGACACCATCCACCACGCTCTTATCAAAAACCTCTCTCACGATTGACTGAATACTCAAAAGCTCGTTTTCCGTTTCAATTTCTTCAGTCGACTGGCAACCAATAATCGAGAACACCTGCAACAGCAACGACTTTATGTCCGCCATTGCTGCTACACGAACAGGTTTATTCGTTTCAGTGACGGTATGCACCAGTGTTTATTAAATGATTGATAGGGGTGCTCAGATGAGCCGAAATTTGGCAAACGGATTGGTTGAAGCCTTGTTTTGATTGATAGGGGTGCTCGACATTGCGGAAAAACATATCAGAGCGTGATGTGATTGGCTCAGTTGCAACTTTGACCTTAGAGGTTGATTGATAGGGGTGCTCAAGCACCCGTAGAATTGAAGTAGCTCATTGGCCGAGAGTGTGGTTTGATGGACAAGTAAAAAAAATTGGTTCCAGGGCAGCTCAACATGAAATTTCTATCTATTTATAGTTTAAAGCAGATACAGGTTATGCTAACTAACGCATGACCGTATGTTACATTATGTTTACTGGAAAATACATTTACATCATCTAAAAGGATTCAAAACTTTTTTCAGAGATTAGAGAAAATGCATTGAATGTTATATCTCCGAAAATTCTGACCGGTGCTCAAGCACCCATAGCACCCCCCTAGATCCGCCTCTGAAGGTTTAAGGTTTTAAAAAACGAGTTGACTTTCGAAATAAATGAAAAATTATAAATGTTTACACTAACAGTAGAAGAATTGCTCAAGAATCACCATGTCAAAAGAAAGTGAACGGGGGAGAAGATACCTTCTATTTTCAACCTCAAAGTAGTCTTTATTTCATTCAATTGGAAAGTCGCCTGCGCGGCAACCTGACACTTGACACCCCCCTCTAAGAAATTCTTAAAGCACCGCCCCCTGCCCAAGATAATACACCAATTCGACTTACGACCTCGTTTTGGAAATTTCTCCAAACTTGAATATACGACTTTTTTAAGCTCAGATTTGGTTTTATCGTCACAATTTTAGGCGGGATACCATTTTTCATATTGTTTGTGCTTGTATTTTAGATTTTACGGAGAAATTAAGTTTGAAAACCTGTAAGGGATTTGACCGCAAAAATCGTTTAGGGGGGAAACTTTACCCCCCTAGTTGCCAATCACGGTCAAATCTTTTATAAAGTTTTTATCTTTATGTCATCATAAAATCAATATCGTGAGCAATATCATAATGAAAACTCACAAGTAGACTTAAATCATTGCTGTCAATCCGAATCTGAGGTCAAAAATTTTGTACAAAAGAATTCGAAGAATTTTTCAAAATGAGGCCGTAAGTCGAATTGGTGTATTGACAGCCTCTACACACCATTGATTTTCTACCGTATAATATATGGCTGGTGGCTGGACTGGTGATGTTTTCATTGCCTCTTCTATCTTTCATTTGATTGTAAATAGTATGCTGAAATTACTTACCGTATTTCCTCTAATGAGTGCCTCCCTCTAATGAACGCCGCCCTCTGTTAAGCGCCGCTCTCTATAGAATTCTGCATCCAAAATTTAGATTTTGCAATAAACGCCGCGGCGTTTTTTAGAGAAAATACGGCATGTGCATTTGATAATCAGCTAAAAAGAAATGTTTATTCATTAGAATACGTAGAGAAATCAGGAACCGTGCACCGCTCAAAAGTGGAGGGGATGAAATAGGTGTGACCGAAGACTTTTTGAGGCCACGCCCCCTAGAACGCCGGAAACGCCCCATTTAGAAAATACTTGCTTATTTCTGCTTAATTTTTATAAACAGTCTGGCTCAGAGAAGATATCAATAGCTATAAAGCAGATCAAATTAGCTTGAGGGTAATAAAACACGAAGCTAACCAAGTTAGAAAAATACATACATAATGTCATAAACAATATAAAACACCTAGAAAATGAACAAAAAAGGCTTCCAGTCAAGAAGAACTCCTATTACGTAGGTGTAAACTATTCAAAGTTGCGTTAGGATAAACTTTATTGCAAAAAGTTGGGGGGGGGGGGGGCTATATCTTCAATTCTATTCTAACATGTAACTTTTATCATTAATTTGCACCTGCATTAATTCATAGATGCCACTGATCAATCCATCACCACGATGCCCTCTCAATGTTCCCTTTAATTTTCAGTCTCTTCAATTTTCAATTTTCCAAAAATTACAGCTTCTCATTTGACATTTAAATGTTCAATGTAATCATTGATCAGTGGCATCTTCTAGCACTTTTCATTAATCTAGATCCATTAATCTATTATTTCTTGCACTCTGAGCATTATACCGATACTCGGTCCTGCTCAGTATCGATGTATAAGTAGAATAGTCCCTGCTAGCCTAATGGCTGCGCGGTGCCTGGGAGAAATGCGTGGTAATTATCCTGATGCGAGGGCGCTATCTCTCGCGCAGCCTTGTGCGCATGGTGAATCCTCAGACCGATGTCCACTTGGTCTTTTCCAACGCCGGTGTAGTAGTTCAAGTTACAGGATCACTAGCGTTCAACCTCTGGTGTAGACATAGACATGGCCCTTCGATTATTATCATCGGCAAGATGCTTATTAAGATCTACGACATTTACCCAGTGTGCTAGGATTTCGACTTCACAACTTTTACAGGCGACCGAACGAGGTAAGTTGTATAATTGGGACGCTTTCGGCAGGAGAATGGGCCTAACCAAGATTTCAAATGTCAAACTAAACGTGTTTAACAGCACGGAGCTATTAATACTTGTTTTTATTCTTCTATTAATTGCCAGACCTACAAAATTCAATCATTTTTGTACCTAAATTGTGTTTAATGTGGCTTATTACTGGTAAAAGCATTTTCCAGCCAAGCTTCGTAAACAGCATTGGATTGGCAATTCATTTTTTGGAGCCATTTTATAAATTACATAAAAAGGAAAAAAGCAACTAGATTTCGAAACCATGCCAAATTCAATTTGACAACTGTACTTTTATTGCCTCACAAGAATTTATCTTAAGTTGAAAAGCCATAAATGATTGTATTTCTCAGCAGTGATCACATGGTAACGGAAACTTCAAAGTAGGTTGTTCTCTTTTGACAAACTGCACTCGATAGTTTTTGTTTTTAACACGTGGACAGACTGTTTCCATGAGCCTTACATTTACAAACGGTTGTTTAATTTTTTATAAATTCGTTAAACAAAAGATAAACTTTGTATGTAAAAAGCTTGCAAACCAAAAAGTAAATCTTTGGATGAAAATTATTTACTTGAAACTGCCATTCCCTAGTGTTTATTAGTAGAAACAAGAACTGCACTAAAACAGCGATAAATCATGTCTTGGATTAAAAAAAATAATTTTTGATGCCAAGCGATCAAGTGATCCTAGATGCAGACACAGCATTGTTGAAGGGGCACCTAAAAACTAGCTTTATTCAATTTACATGTGGAAAAATAGTCCTTGTGCATATGGCATTTTGGGTAAGTTTTGTACACCTGTACCTAGGTGTAGTGCTGTTGTTGCACCTAAGGTCCATCAAAAATGCCCATACTCTGCAAACTGGTTTGATGCCAGTCTGCAGAGTACAGCAGTGGTACAACAAGGCTAGTGAAGTGCACCACACTGAAATTTCAAACGATAAACTGACTGTGAGGTTTCCCAATTGGGAAAACTTCTGTTTGCAAAGATATTAGAGAGTTTAAGCGCAGCAACACTAACCTTAACCTTAATGATGTTGCGTCATTGCCTATTGTCTTGTTATGAACACCCCTGCATATCATGTATTCAGAAAAAGTTGAAAGGGGGAGGACCAAACGTATAATGTGAACAGTCAAATTCAAAGGGAGTGAGTTAACGTTGGACCAAATGTTAGCTCTTTTTTCAACTTATCTCGTTTATTTTTATCTTGATTCTTTCACATCAGCGTTAACAGACATAGACAGTACATATTTGGTGATTCTGACAAGCGAGGGAAGACTTTGCAATAAATTTTTCAAGATTTTATGAAGTTACTTAACTTCAGGATTTTGAGATAGAAGCAAGTCAGTGGTGTTTCTTCATAAAGTCCGCTTGATTAGAAGCAGGGATTAGGCCATTGAAAGCCCCTCGGAGATATTTGCTTATCGTTTTTCTTGTCTGAGAAGAGCCCTATTTTTCTCCCTTTGCCCCCTTTTTGCTTATCGAAAAATAGTATCAGAATCACTGATTTGAAAACTAAAAATCTGAAATCTCCAAGACTATAGTTTGGAACATTTTTGTAATATTTAACATAGAATAATGTACTTATTTTATACAAAAGTGCAGCCATTTGTTTGCCCAGCCGTCTAACGTGCCATTCTGAATTCTCACATGTCTGATCATGTGCCTGTGATGAGTGGGTGTATTATGATCTCATCATTATAAAGTTAAGGTTAATGTTAAGGGTGCTGTGCTTAAACTCTCTATTATTGGTAAAAGTAGCCTTATGTATATACAATTAATATATTTTACAAAACATTATGTTAGTTACAACAAATTCAAGATTTCCTTTAAAAAGTCTGGTGCTAATCACTTTCATTTAGATGTGGTCTAGTTTAGTGCAATTTTTGAAATAAACAAAGATAAATTTATCAATAGAAGTAACTATTTCCTGTGGTACACAGTAATTGTGTGAATGTCGAAACAAAGATAAATGTTTACTTTGGAGAAGCAACTGACCCATAACTTGAATAATGACCCATAAATAATGAAAAGTACTGCTTTCCAATGGGTTTGCAAGTTTTGTGATTTTAATTCCGTTGCCATCTTCTTCTGATCATCTGATGGTTGTGAAACACCTGAATTTGTTAAAGGCCTAATGAGAATGTCTTGTATGATGAAAGTACCACTTATTGAAAACCTGCTTGCCATATATACATTTTTCAAGTAGAATAAATTAATCTAAAAGAATTAGCAAAATTTTAAGTCAGGAATTATTTACCACCAATTGAGAAAAAGGCTTTTTCAGCAATCAACTTTATATATTTGTACAACTTCATTGATTGGAAAGTATTCATATGCCAGAATTTGATTGACAGGTGTTACTATTTGTCTTTCCAAGGTCATTTTAACAAAGGAGGTTGCTACTTCCTGTCAAAGATTTGCTTCCTAGAATTTGAAAGAGGAAGTTCTTATAGTAACTATATGGGCATCTCAAGAAACCATTGCTCTCTTAAACTATTGTTTTTGATAAGAATACATATTTATAGTTTCTTATATTTGATATTTATTAAGAAATCTTGATGTCTTTTAAGTCCATTTGACAGATAAGCCATCTTCCTCTGAATAAAATGAGATTCTGCCTTTTTAGCATAAGGTCTCAAATAAGCTTGGATTTAAAGCAATATATATTTTGATAATGTTTCATTGATTTCTGCATTGACAATGCTTGCAAGGTGATAATACTCTAACATCTTTTTCTATAAAACCTATGTAAAATTTTAGGCTAATTTCTTTAAAGTACAGTGTTTCTTTGTATATACCTGAGTTTGTGGAACTGCTTTGAAAACATTGTTACTGATGCCCTTTTCTGTCAAAAGCAGAGCAAAGCATGCCCCCAGTGACATCAACAGATACGGCTTTCAAGGCTTAGGCCAAACTTTTTGCAAAAGCAAGAAATGCGAGGCAATATAGCAATCCAAACAAAAGAATTAAGTCAGATTGGCAAGTGTATCTTTTAACCTGAAGATGTTTTAGACGATTAAATTTCTTTTTTTAGTTCTATTAACAAAGGAAAGTTACATACTCTTCCATTAATTTGCTGTGAAAACATTAAGGATGTAGTTGACACTGGTTAAGGGTGGAAAAGAGAAGACTGTTAAAACTACCTGAAAGAGTCCAAGTGTCCCTTGTACGTTTGTCAATACTAGGTTATCTAGCCTATCCCTTCTGTGGGCCTTTTTACAAATTATGCTTCAGGCTTCTTTTTAGGTCTCTATTTTGTCATCAAACTTCATCTGTTGATAATTATTGAAGGTAGACCATCAAGAGTTTCATTATTACTTCAACTTGTTGAACATTCCCATTTTAAATTTTTATTTTATCCCTTATTTTTCAAGTGTTTATTTTGTTTTGTTACTTTTAGCCGCACCTGCAGTTGACACCATTCCAACAGAAGAAGAGCAAGCAACTGGATTGGAAAGACGTGAATTTGAAGCAATGGTTGCTGGAAACATGGTATGTATTTGTGAATTTTTTATATATAGTGGGAGTTTGCCTCTTTATACTAACTGTTTGTCTTTGTAGTTTTTTCTTGGTTTTCCACATGGCTTCCTACCTGTTTGTCTTCGTAGCTTTTTCTTGGTTTTCCATAAGGCTTCCCAGATGTCCTCAATAAAAATCATGTTTCAGCTTGAAGCTCTGTCTTATTCATATTCCTTGTATATAGAAATACTGTTCAGCCAGGTTTTAAAATGACAGCCCGTTTCTTGTTTCTGTTGGAAGAAAACACAAGGCCTTTTTGTTTTCATAAGAGCCAGGATCTGCCTACATGGATATGCTTACAAATGGGATCATCCAGGAAGTCCTCCAGGGCCTAAGGGGGGGTTTAAGGGTATCATCTGGCAAGGATTACCTACCATTTGAATGAACAAATCTTCCAAATGAACAAATTCTGGCCAAATTGAAAACATTTTGATGCAATAATATATATATATAAAATGTGAATAATGAAGCAATGATGCTTTGTTTTTCTTAGCAACCTGATGACCTGCCATTCAAAGCTATTGATAGGGACTAACTTTAAAATAGATGCTCTCCCTGTCTCTTGCGCATTGGACATGTTTTTGTGAAGGTGGGCAATATACCACACCAATATTGGTGAGGCCAAAGGTGATCAATTGGTTTTGGAATTACCTTGCTTTTAAAAACTTGTGTTCCAGTCTTTAAAGGTGGCAAATAATCAGCATGGACAAGGGAAAATATGTTTTTTCTGAAGTAATGATTGATTTTTGGAAATATTTGAAAATTTGCTGTATTTGGTTTTGATAAAAGTCCTGAAATTTTTTGTAGGACCCCTTCAACCTCAATGTCAAAAAAGGACCTCCTGGTACAAGGGAGCTTCCAACTGTTGTTCCTTCATCATTTGATCAAAGAATTGTTGGCTGTATATGTAAGTATTGTGTTGTATTGTAGATCCTTTAGGGGAAGGGAATGTTACAAATGATTTTGGACAGGCAGTTGCAGAAGATCAGAATTCATGTATAAAATGATGCTTTAAAAATATAAGTAAACATTATGTTACTACTAAATTAACATTAGATTGAACAAACAGCAATTTTAGATCATTCAAAAAGGCTAGCCTTGTTTTTTTTAGATTATAAAACCCTGTTTTCTCAATAGTGAAAAATGTAATTTGTTATTTCAAAGCTCATGGGCTGTGAACTAGTAATTAAATTTTATAGTAAAAATTTTTCAAGTTCAGTGTGAATCCTGATGAAATTCCAATGGGTCTGAGTATTGTTTTGTGATTAGAAATAATTTTTTATCATCAGTAAAATCAGAAAGATATTTGCTAAATGAAAGTTTATTGAGCTATTTTATTGCAGAATGGTTCTATTTTTTATATTTGGTATTAGTGTTGTGTTTGATGCAGAAAGAACAATAAAAACAATAGCATGTGTCATACAACAACAAGGCTGTTCAGTAAAAACAAATACTAAATCTGAACAATTTTTTGCGGTACAGAATTTGAAAATGGATTGGTAACACTTCCTTGCGATTCAAGAGTCAGATAAGGCAAGCCATAACTAAATGTTTCTTTGCTGTCAATCCTCGGATTGTTTACAGCACTTGGAGAGCCCTTCTATCCATTCAAATAGATTGCGTTCCTACCAATCAAAAAAGTCCTGTCATTTATGAATTTACGTGCCAGTATGATTCTGGCTACGTAGGACGCACAACCCAAAGATTGGGGGATAGGATAAAACAGCATGTTCCTTCCAA
This sequence comes from Rhopilema esculentum, assembly GCF_057945365.1. Classification (NCBI taxonomy): domain Eukaryota; kingdom Metazoa; phylum Cnidaria; class Scyphozoa; order Rhizostomeae; family Rhizostomatidae; genus Rhopilema; species Rhopilema esculentum. The sequence goes on along the minus strand of NC_142823.1, from coordinate 2,498,395 downwards.
CACAAAAAACAAAACTGCCCCTTAAAGAGAACAGCCTCCTCGATCTAGCAGGTCTAGAAACATTGTTAAAACAAGTGATTCTGCCATTGGTCAACATCTTTTAGACAACCCAGATTGTGCAAAACTCTATAATGACGACATGATTCGGATAATTGGCAGAGCCTAATTGTCCTTCCATCTAGCAGTTTTGGAGTTGATCTACATAAAAATGAAAAAGGCCCCCATTGTGTAGACAGAACGAGTTCGTTTTCTCTCTTGGACCCCAGTGGTAATTTTTCTTTAGGCTTGCAGCACTGATTGGTCAACTATATCGTTCTTGTGCTTGCGTTTTCCTGATTGGCCTATTTCGATCCACAACTGGGTATATATTTTTCATCGTGTTCTTTCCAAACCTTATTCTGACATTTTATGCTCTGAGGAGTGTCAGACAAAAAAGCTTTTAGTATGTTGTAAAATGTTTGTTTTTTTTCAAAGCCATTTTCAAATAATAAAATCCCCCTTTTTCTGAATAAAAAAACTAGAATCTTAATGCATCCTCCAAGTCCTTGTGAGGTGCTAAGAAAAGCAACAAGGTTAGAGATGTATAACCTAGCACTAGTTTTCAGAATCCAGCTAGATTCATGACTGGTCATGTTAGTTGTATAATAAAGACATTTTTCTAGAGTGGATTTCAGTACCCCATTATCCAGTTGTAACCAAATTTTCTCATTTCAAGATAAATTTTTGCAATTTAAAGGCTTTTTCATAAGTATATAAAATCATATTTAATTATTTAGGGGTGGCAAAGATTGTTTCTAATTAATTTGGACTTAAACAGTTAAATATATATTATTTTTATTATGAAGCAGTCAACATCAACAGTAAACTTTTTTTAGTATTTGTAATTTTTTAAAAGTTTTCTTTGTAATTCAGCATGTTTTTCTTTATAACCTTTTGATAATCTGATACAGCATTGTTTGACCTGTCAGATTTATGCAAATTTTGGTCTGGTTATCCTTATTTATACATAGTTAATATTTTGTAGGCGAAGAAGATGCTACATCAATAAATTGGATGATCCTCAAAAAGGGTCCTGCACAGCGCTGTGAATGTGGAAATTTCTTTCAGCTGACTGCAGGAACATCTTATGATCTCCCAGCTGAACATTGAATTGTATAGGAGAGTCTTCAAATTTCTTTTATGTCATAGTTTTGTGAGGAAATTGAGATCATTGTCAATGATGTCAGACGTACGCACATGCAAATGTATGACTGGTAATTGCTTGAAAATATTCCGTCCATGCTTGTTAGTCAATTGTTATATTGTTTTGTTACTGATTAGTCTTTTACTGATGATGTTGCCTACAAACCTCAGAGAGCTATGTAGTTTTTTCATTTTTTTGTTCTTCTGCAATTATCTGTCAACAATGCAAATGAATTTTTCAAAGAATCTTGTCAAAATATACTATGTGTAAAGGGTTTCAATAAAAATCAGCCTCTACAGTTGATTTTTGAATGAATTTCCAAGAAAAGGTCATGCCTGTTTCTTAGTTTTAGGGCTGTGAATAGAGCAAAGAAGGCACCATTAAACAAAAACTTTGCTTTTAAGAGAATCATGACATTGTAAATTGGAACTCCTTTTCTCCCCTTGCTATCAGATGACCTTATCATCATATTTGAATGTTTTTTGGGCTTTAGATTTGGATCAGTGTCAAGAGATATCCTATTTATCTTCAATGCTTAATGTGAATATGGTAATGAATTTATTTAGTTTAAGTTGGTTGGGAATTTTGATGTTACAGGAACATGCAATGGCCACAATTAATTTTGAAAGAAGCACTTTTAAAGGAAGAACTGCTGAGAAGTTAATGAACTCTGCAAGAACCGCAAATGTATAGAGTACACTGACAGGATAATATAGCAAGAGGTGCTAAAACCCCTCTATATTTGCACATGATTGTTAAAACGCCTTGCAATCATGCAGAGTAACCAGATTTACTTCATGGCAATCAACTGATATGAAAGTAACTTAAGCCATCTATCAATCAATATTAACCAATCAATAGCTATGTGAGTGACACCATGTTCACTGATTGGTCAATTTTTGATTGAAAGGTGGCTAAAGCCCTTTTGTATCTATTGATTGCCTTTAAGCAGCATAATGTTTTGTTCGCTTGTAGCTGATGTAACCCTTGCAACTTTTGCCCCCAATGTTTTCCAAGAACCAATTTATCATGAAGTGTTTTCAAAATTAGACAGCGAAGTTGTTTGTAGGCTAATAGCCTCTTGTCTGCAGAAACAGATTTAGATTCAGGTTTTTGATGAGGATTATCACATAGATAATCCTGGATAAAATTCCTATTTCAAGGATTACTCCTCTAGTATCTTTTATTTACAATAAGATTTAAATGTAAACCGTTTCTCATTTTCTTGAAACATTAAACAGTATTTTATCTTTAAATTCACAAGGTGTTATAATACAAAATCCAAAGGTTTATTCAATATAATTTCAATTTCAAACTTTCAAATGAAAAGAAGCAATTTTTAAATGGCTAACTTGTACAATATAAAATGAAATTGGAAAGAAAGAAAGCCATCTACTGGAGATTCCATCTTCTGACTTGTGAATCTTTTCAGATAAATTTAATCTTGAATCTTTGGCAGTGTTAGGAACCGGGATAGAATCTATTGAACCTTTTCAGTTCCAGTAAGATGCTTGAAGAATTAAAAAAAAATTGATATCATGGTTAAATTTCAAATTCAAGTAAAGTCATCTGCCAGTATCAGTGTTACTTGCTCATCAATTTTAGACCATCGAGCAAAATGTAACATAAACAATTTTGAAAGAAAAGCTTGTGCTTGTTCCTCTGTTTTCATTTAACATAAGCTTTTGAAACAGACAACCATGATATTTTTCTAAATCTCTTTTAATATTGTGTACAGAGAAGTGGTACATTGGTGTTTCATGTTGTGTTAATAGGTACTAAAGGACTAATGATGGTATAAATGGGAATGAACTATAACTGTGGTGTCCCTAAACAAAGTATGCTTTGGCAGCTGTTCTTGTGTTAGAATAGAGACCTAAATGTTCTCAGATTTTTATTTTTTTACTAAAATTGCAGAAGAAACGGGCATTCTAGAGAAATAATTGACAATAAATTAAGTTGGAAACTTCAGGAAAGGCAAGTTACGTTAAAAATTTCAAGATATAGGAATTCTTTATAAAATGACAAGCTAGTTGCAAAAACACATGCCTTCATTTATTCAACCTTCTGTACCTAAAGTTTATTAATCTTTGCTCCGCTAATAAATCCACTCAAGGGTCATTAAAACGTGATTTATTCAAAGCTTTTAGGATTGCTGACTTTTCAAATAACTGTATTGTTGAAAGTAATAAAATGTACTTAAAATATTAAAGACTATTTAACTTAAAAAAACTTTATTTGCTTGAAAAAGTTAACCAGTATTTGAAGTTCACCATATTTATGACACTTTTTCTCATTTTGCAATCACAACTATATACACTGCTATTTTTTACTGTTAAATTTTCAAACTTGAAATTTATTTTAAAGAAATTTAGAGAATGGTAGAAGGTTAAACTTTTGAGGGCAGCATATGGATCCTGATATGACATACAGAGCTGCAGCAAGGGTTCGGAGGCCCTGGGGCAAAATCGAAAGATGAGTCCCCTGCGAGCGGAGCAAGGAGAAAAGTTTTTGCAACCATGTCCTTCAGTCTAGCTTGAAATGCATTTAAGAATATTTACTGTGGCATTTCTTGCAATCTTTTGTCCCCCTCTCTGTGGCAGGGGTGGCGCCAGAAATCTTCCGACAAAGGGGCTGGAGCTTCCGACAAGGGGGCTAAAATGACTAAAATAAGCAGTTTTCGTACGTTATTTTGTCAAATTTGCTCCCACAAAAACCTAAAATTTCCTCCGATGGGGGGGCTAGATGCTTCCGACGGAGGGGCTGTAGCCCCCCTAGCCCTCCCCTGGCGCCACCACTGCTCTGTGGCCCTGATGATATGCAATAAATAAGTGTCAAATAAAATATTCAAACATTCAAATAAAATAGATAAATGGATGAGTGAAATAGATTTTCCATAAGAAGCATATGAATAAAAATAAGAGCCGTTGTCTCGAGATAATTGTCCACGTGGCTCACGTGGCCGTATCAATTAGTTTCCATGGTTAACTTCTATCGCCTTAATATGAACGTGCCACCTTAACTAGAGCCTGATTTGTAACATATCAACAAATGATGGGACAAAAATGAGCAATTACACAGCCATTTCGATACCAGCGGGGCAAAATTCTATAACATCCTCAAGAAGTCGTACCACACAACAGAGCTACGATGAAGAAAAAACAAGTGGTGCTACAGAACATTCAGTAAACCGACACTCCTTCGTCGTCTTTGGTAAAGACTTCACAAAATCTTCAGATGTTTTTAAATTTTGTATCTGTTCTACTGGCGTTTTCGGATTTTATTTGATCTATGGATATATGCAGGTAACATTTGTTTTTTGATGACTGTATACATACACATTTTTAAGTATACACCCCGAATATTTGCCAATCAATATGCTGTGAGTGGTATGAAGCTTACTCGTGGGCCAATTATTGATTGACATATGGTTTGTCTGTTGCCGCCTTTAATTTAACAGCAGTTTTGGGAAAATCGAGATTTTGCCAACATTCGTTGGCAGGCAATGTTCTCGAAACGTCTTTAACCTCTTGCAAACTATAAAAACAGTGTAGCAGACCATTCTCAATTGATTCAATTTTAAATAATATTTTTATCATTTTTGTCCAAAAAGTTATTAAAGGAAAACTGGTGGGCTGTTTTCACAAATTGCACATTTTTGTCTAGATTTCAGAGACTTTCATATTACCTGGAATTTTTAATTAACTATAAAAATATGGTAAAAACAGTAAAATTATGGTATTTATGATGTTTAAAAATTAAATCAGCCTTATAGATTTATTTAGACAAAAGTTATTAAAGGAGAACTGGAGGGTAGATTGCGTGCAAATCATCAGACCTATATAAATCAATAGCTCCAAACAAACATCTTGAATCAGCATTTGTGTTATGGAAGGGGTTTATTGTGCAATAAGACACTCCTATTGTTTCCAAAATTCAGCCAAGCTGACTTCGGTTGTTTTTGCAAAATCTTTTCAAATCTAACAGTAAAGCTGCCTATATGCACCAAAGTAATAATCTTATTCTATTATGTTGTATTTATTATATCTATTTTAACTTAGATGGTATTCAAATGGATGACCCCCTGTAAAACAGTTATTCTCTAACCAGGGTAGCATCCAAGTAGACCTCACGTTGGATATTGGCCGTTTCCCTTACTGAGTGATATCATGCCTTAAAAAATTGAAAATGAAAATTATATGAAATCCTGTCTGCTTATTCCTTTCAAATTTTACGGTTAAAAAAGCAGCAATTTGTTCAAAGGTATTGATATGTGATAGGTCTCTCCATTTTTTACAGAGCCTGTATCTATTGTTTTTCTCAAATTATTGATTGTTGAAAATGTCCTTTTTAGATTATTTTTTTTGATGTGTTGCTTGTTGAAGATAGTGTTACTTGTCAGATTCCTCATCATGTTTTTCCTAAATACAGGAACTTATATTCAGCCTGCCAGGATTTAAGCCATTTGGATGGTACCTCACACTTGTGCAATTTGCATGTTACTCATTCACTGGGACATTGGAAGTGCTGATAAGCAAGAAGAAATTCAAAAGAAGGTAACATTTGAATTAATTCAAAATTTCTTTGCTGCCTTAGGCAAAAAAGAGACTTTATGATGATTTATGAGGCTGTTGTTGTTAGTCTAGTATTATTTTCTGAAGTAGTTGTTTTTGTTTTTTATTATTGCTAGAGAGGTCGATTTTTCTAGTTTGTTTGTAGCTAGTTTTCAATCTATATGTAATCCTTTGCTTCCTGGAATTCATGACAATTAATTAAAGAACTAGCACCTGGAATGAAAACATCACAGAGACAGAGACATTACATCATAGGAACAAATTATAAGGACGACCAATGAAAAAGGAAGTTAAAGTCCATTCCTGATGTTGAAGTGCATTACTAATGTTTTTGATGAAATTACCAAGAGTTAAGCATGTTTCTGAAATATAAATTGTTTGATAAACAAATGTTTTGAAAAAGGAAGTTAAAGGTTTTAAAGTTCAGTGATTATGTTGGACACCAGGCAAATATTATTTAGACCATTCAAATTCTGGAATAGGCAGTGGCTGAAGTCCACTATTCAAACTGCAAGATCTATTGTAAGGTCAGGATTTAATTCCAAAACTACCTTTCAGCTAGCTTTTTTTATTTATTGGTCTCAGGCTGTAGCTTTTAATCTTTACCCTTTTTTCAGAATCCCATTAAAAACATATGCTTTACTTGCCTTCCTTACTGTTGCTACAATGGGCCTTTCTAACACTTCTGTTGGCTACCTCAACTACCCAACTCAGGTAAATGAATCAATTTTCATTTTGATCAGCTGCTAAAACCATAGTTATTTTAACCTCATTTTTATGCTGTTTATGTAAACTTTCTTTTAATTAAAGTTTGGCATGATACAAAAAGTGAATTAATTAGATTGAGAAAGCTTTGCCTTGGAAATAGCAGATGTAGTTTGATACCACATACTGAATGTCCTTGAATAAGCTTGTTTGGGGGCTTGTTTGGTAAAAATATTTTGGAGTGTAGACTTATTCGAGGGGGCTTGTTCGAAGGTACAGTTCAGTTCAGTTTCATTATTTAAAATTCCACACATACAATACAATGCAATAAATTACAATATAATTAATATTATTAAAGAATGTAAAAAATGAGAGCAATTAGATAGAAAATAAATTAAACATATTGAATTGTAAGTATGAAATTTCTTAAAGAGGAACTCTCTAAGTAGGTGGACTAATGAGAAGAGAGCCCACCTATTGGATCTATAGTTCTAAAATATGGAGCTCATTCAAAGTTAATACTGGGTCAAATCAAATGCACAATTATTAGAAATTTTGTGGACAAAAAGAGACTAATTGATGACCAGTGTTATAAATTTTCTAGAAAATGTGTCTCCAGTTTTGATAAAAAAGTAAGTTTAGAGTTACCGTTCTAATATTATCAGGCAATTCATTCCAGTTTGGCACCGAAATACCTTATAGAGCTTAAGCCATATCTGACTGTATTCTTTCCATATCTAAGGTTGGGACTTGGGATAAAAAACTTGAGGTTGGATGAAGTGTGCCTGCCAAATATAAGGCAGTAACAAATTGCAAGACAATAGCAACAACTTTCATCGAAAAAGTAACCAAAAAGAAATAAATAAATAAGAATTTTGATATGAAACTGGAGAAGAAATTGAAAATAATAAAAGCAGCTTTATTTTGTGAAATTGATCAATGACTTGAGTGATAACTTTTGATAGGTTTGAAAATAGGGATATGACATTTTTTCCTCGAATTCGATCAACCCCTTGCCCCATACCTCAGTTTGTACTTAATTGAGGGTGGGGGCTCATTTCACAAATGTACTTCTGCATGGGGTCTTATTCAAGAGGGGGCTTGTTTTTGAAAGTGGAACTTATTTAAGGATTTATGGTATTGGCTACAGCACAGTTCTTGAACTTCTTTAGTGAGGGCCCCATTCCAATACACAGTTGAATCCTGTTAAGTCAGACCTTTGTGCTGGTAATGAAATGATTCTGCTTTGTGAATGTCCTACCTGGGGTACAACTTTTGACTTAATTCCATTAGAATTCTAAATCAGTTTTACTTAATTAAATTCTGCATTTTCTGAGATGTGTTTTAAAGTAATTCATTTTAAGATTTCTGGAACATTTCTGGGAGATCTCAAGTAGAGTTGAAAACTTATTTTTTGTGTTAGTAATCAATTTTTATATACCCTAGGTTATTTTCAAGTGCTGCAAGCTCATCCCGGTTATGTTAGGTGGCATTTTAATCCAAGGTATGTTTTTACATATTCAAATTTAGCTTGGAATTTATGTTTGACAGGGCATTTTTTATAGAATCCAACTCATGAACTTCATTGGTTAATTTCATTTTCATGGAGAGATTTTAATCAGTGTTTACTTAATCTCTCTGAAAAGCGCTAATCATCATCCAAGCAGGATTTGTATCTTCATATTTGCTGATTTTGGGTTTGGGTGTTTTTCATTTGCAGTTCTATATGGCAGACAATTGCATGCCTTACTTTCACCTTTTTTAAGCGCAATGTTTATTTGTTCTCAAAGCTACAAGCGCAACCTTTTTTATATGTTTATCAAAAGCAACCACCCATCTAGCCTTCATGACACTTTGACTTTGGGGTACTTTGTCAGTGGAACAAGTAGTTGCCAAATTCAGTCACATAAACAAAGCTGTTGTTTGGGTTTTTAATATTTAGACTGTCAGTTACTTTAGAAACTTCTTGTTAGTTGACACATTTAAGGCGAGTTTTTCATAAAGCCTAATGTGACAATGATTGGTCTAAAGGCAAAACTCAAACACACAGTGGTTTTAAGGACAAATTTGACAAGAAACTATGAGATTGCCTGATTTATTTCAATAGTATGGGATATCCCTGTATGTGTATCTGCTTTTTTGGTCTCAATTAAGCTTTTCCCCAACTTTTAAATGCATTGACAAAAATGATTCTGAATTTGGATATGTTGAAATTCTATATATTTCGTCACTCTTAAATACTCATGTAACCTTGTTAGAAAATGTCTTTAAGTTATTCATACAAAATTATAAAATAAACAGAAAATTCGCTAAAAAGACTCAGGGTTCTAATAAATCCATGCAATCTATAAACCACATTCTTCCTAATACATTCAGATAAATTCAGAGATATTCAGGTTTGTAATTATTACTAAGGATTCAAAAAATTATCACGAACAATATTTTAATTGTTGTCTACAACTTGCTTGTTCATTTAAAGAAGTAGTTTTTTATTCAAATGTTTCTTTTGTATTAAATCAATTAATCTAAAACTGTTAATGTTTATATTATGCAACGTATGCAACGAATTGTATATAATATAACATTCTAATTGGGGTCCTAATTTGAAATTGTTTGGTTCAACTTCAATGCCTGAAATTTCTACTTGTCAAGCGCACTTTCATTGCAAAAAGGTTTGAAACCTGTTTTCTTATTCGACCCAACCTCGTTTTTCTTAGAGGACTTTTCTTTTCTTTTTGATTCAATCTGTCCCTAGCTAAATTTGATTCCTGGGTAGCTGGGTTCGGTGTATTCATTTCTGAAAGATCAGGTTTCGTTTTCTGTTTTTGAATAATCGGTAGAAAATTTGGTTCTTTAATTTCATCTGATGTATTTGATTGGCTTTCAAACCAATTTCTTACGAAATCATTTTTGTTTACATTATAGTTAATGGAGAGTCTCTTGTTTTCTCGAGTCTCCCATTCTTCTGTAGCATCTTGCTTCACCTTTTTCTTTGACTGCTCATCCAAAGCATTAAAGGACAAATCAAGTGAAGAGACCTCATCTTGTCTCTTTCGTTTTCTCCCTTTGATCCCACTCTCCAAAAATTGGGCTTGATCTCGTTGGTCAACATGTTGATCCACAGCCACAATTCGTTCGAATTGGAAGGGACCAATCTTGAAAATGCCTGCCCCAAACATCATGGCAACGTCGAACTCCTCTTTGCAACTAAGATCGCAGACCTGAAAGACTTGCTCGAGTTCTTTCATTATTTCACTGAAAGATTTTGAGCTTTCAACTGGATCCAGTGTTGCAAAGTGGAGTAAAAGTTGTATTTCGACGCTCAGGACTGTCGTAACCATTGGATTCTGTGGATGAAAAATTCAGAGACATTCTCAGAAATTAGAATGATTTCGAAAAAATAGAATCATAATTTGTGATATCAAGTTACTCATTATCAAGTTAAAAAAAAGAACCATGATTTGTAATGCCAAGTTAATGGATGTTAGTTTATCTGCGTCAAACTTTACTGCTAATATCAAAATTCGATGTTAACAAACCTTTTCTATGTCTTCGATTGTGAAAAGAAGGTTATCCAAAGATTGGACAATTTGTCGCACAATCTGGCCAATGTCTTCAAGCCTGGTGGATGCGTTATAGTCATCAACCTGAAGAAGTAAATAAACATGAACACAATTTTTAACAATTTGCTGTTGAGCAAATGCTTCGAGACCTAAGACTAAAGTGAAGCATTGACTCGATTTTCCTTCTGTGGCTTGATAGAGAGGTTACATATTGATCAGATTATAGTCAGGCACTGCGCAGTCATCTTTTACTTATTCACTCGTGAGTGAACGGTTCGAAAGTAAGGCATGCACTTAATTTCAATTCTTTAATCCTGGTAGGGAGGTTACATATAAATCCGACTATAGTTGGTGTATGGAAGGTGAGGTGGTATAAGACGAGCAAGTTGGGCCTTTGCCATTCCATAACCACAATATATCGATAGTTTATTTGTAAACCTCCATTTTGGTTGAACAGTTGGTCAGTCGGACTGCCTGCAAACTTAATTTTTCATGTTCCTTTCTCCTGTTCTATTCTAAAAAATCAATGTACGCAACTGCTCTAAATGGTGGAGTGCCAAGAAAGCCAGAGGATCCTTTTGCCTGTTGCTGCAAAGTTACCCCTACTTCTAAAGTCTATTCAAAATACTACGTGTAGTTTAACCTTACTATTCGATGCCCTGCATGTTGTAAACACGGTTTTAGAATCATTATGTTTCAAGACATGTAATTTTTTCAAGGAAGTTTTACAAAATAATTGTTCATAGGTTAAAGAAAGCAATTTTATCTCTTACCAAGGCATTTGCATTGATGAGGTCGTTGATGCAGGCAGTGGCGTGAGTTTTCAACTGAAAATAAACAATGAAGAACTGAGAACATGTTTAGTCGGAATAATGTAGCCGGCAAAAATCATTTGAAGTCTTTGGTTTGAAAGAAAGTTCCTATCAAAAATTACCATGACTTGCTCACATTTCCTTTCCATTCGAAAATCATACTGAGCAGATTATTACAAATTGTTATGTCATGGCCAATCAACGTTATGTTTTCATTATTATGCTTTGAGAGCCTTTGGAGCATCCTTTCTCTACTAAGGCCTTCAATTCCCAGAGCACTATACTTTATTAGAAAGATATTAGATATTTTCAGTACAACAAAAGAAATCATATTCTAAAGCGGTAACTCACGCTTCTAAACGCCGACCGTCTGAACGAAGAGTCCGTCAATTTCCGAATGATTTCTTTCTTTCCATTGCCAATGTCGGTTAGATCTTTGGCAATCTTTAGCAGAATTTCTACAAAGAGGCATTTTATGTAAAACCTAGCATATTGGATTTGTGAATATTGGTTTCAGAATGGAATAGGGAGGCCACTGTTGTGTTGTACATATAAATTCATTGTATATGCTTTTTCTTATAAAGCGTACTTAGCTAAAGAATATGAAATGTTACTTTAAAATAAGATATAGTCATTATTGTACAGTGTACTAATATTAAAATCACCAATGTTTGTAAAATCAGTCCAATAAATTTTCAAGCTGATATCCGAAAGGGCGAGTAGGGGGATGGGATCTGAATTTAATTGTAAATTTTAGGCCAACATTTTAAATTTCGATCATTAGGAAGAATACAACAAGCAAATATGATTTAATAAAACATTTCTTACCGGTGTTATTTGCCAGACTTTCAAAAACTGTGAGCAAATTTGCTCTTTGGAGCTCGACATCTTGGAAATTCTGAAAAAAAATCAGTTGATAAGAATCTTGATAACGAATCTAAAGGATGCTGTAATTTTCTTGAATCTCACTCAATAAGGTAAGGTACTAAACCAATCACGCATAAATTTATTGTTTACGGATATGTTTATATGTTTGTTTGTGGGTATGTTTAAAAAATCTCCATAAAATAAACAAGAACAAGAAGAAATCTTAATATTTAAAGCTGGTGTCACAAATGATTGGCTTCAACAGTTAAATCGATCATTTTTGTTGGTGCTATTTTTACAGCTGTGTTTTTTGGAACCGATGCTATGGCCTCGATTAGATTCAATTTTAGCTCAATACAAGGGTAATCGTTGGATACGTGTTACCAAGGTGCCACTACTTGACGACAAAATGGTAGCTAAAATCCGAAACGTTATTTTCATGAAAGTTATATGAAACAGATCTACAATTTCTTTTTTTTCGTTTTCGTCGGAGAACTCTTTTGAGGAATAACAAATTGCCCCATTTCATTCATTTCTCTGCTTAAATGTAGCCTCTGTATTCTCTAAGGACGAGATAGCAGTGGCATGTTATCGGAATTTAATGTACCCATTCTCCTGAAGAAATACTCAAAATTTTTAGAACGCATCGAATCAAGCAAATAAAAATGTTAAAATATTCTTAATGGCTCAAAAAGTGCACTTGGAAATAATTGTTAAGCTCACTTTTTTTTGCTTTTGAAAATAGCTTCTTTCTACAAGTTATTGATCTAATATTAAATGATAGATTAAATCGTTTTAGTGAAATAGCTTAGAAATTTGTAATCCCTACTTGTTGAATACATTCGGGCAACATAATAATTTAGACACAGTTCAGAAAATTATTCCTCAGGCCGAACATTACCCCAAAGTTTTCATAAAGTTTCTCAAGAAACAAGGTGGAGTTCTGAAGAGGTTCATAAATTTGTTGTTTGCTTTGAAATGATTTTACTTGTTGTCGGCCGTTTGATTGCCATCTTAACCCTTTAAAACATTAAAAATGTGTAGGAAATTTACAACATACCTAATAACTGTGATGACATAAAATATTATAAGATGATGAAATCGTTTTTTATGTGACGACTTTTCAGTTGTTTTTTTAGTCTTTTCCAGGACAGATAATGTAATTTTTGAGTTTTTTGTAGGATTGAGAGATTTAAAAAAGGCTGATGAAAACTGTACACAAGATAATCCCAAATATTTATTCTTTAAGTGTAACAATCTGCTTAAGCTAAGAAAACCTGGCTCTTTTTTAGTTGATCTCCATGAATTTTTTCAAATCTTGATGATCACAAATCGCTGAATTCAGGAATCAAAACTGCACAACAACTCACCCTTCCTTCGAACTCCGCGTTCCAAAAAATACCAACGGCTTTCTCCGTGTTTTCCATTTTAAAATTGAATAATTATCCAATTAAGACTTGAGAAAAAGTATCCACAAAAGATGCAGTTTATCCGCAAGCGAAATTTGCGTGTAGCAAATCAGTTGAGAAGTTCACAACAAATTTTGTAACGGTTTTTCTCGCTTTTTAAGGTTTGATTAATTTGACGTAAAAACTGACGCAATGTCTCCAAGGATACCACGAACATCATGCATTGCTCATTTGCGACAGTTTGAATGTTTAAAAAGAAATACAGAAGATCTTGTTGAATAAAAACATCCCTAACTCCTATCTTGATATAAATAAAAAGTTCTCCTTGGAGTCTTTTATTGGCATGCTGTTTAATGAAAGTGCATTTATGAATTCAACAACGCAGGGAAACCTTTGAGATTTGTAAACAAGCTACTGTAAATTGTTCAAAATCTTTTTTTAGACCCGGTAGCAAAGTTTGATAATTTTTAGTTAGAGGGTTATTATGGAGGATGATAACTGCAATGTTCAAATAAATAAATATCTCTAAATTCTTTGATGCATTGCTCAATTGCGACAGTTTGAATGTTTAAAAAGAAATGCAGAAGATCTTGTTGAATAAAATTGTCTTGGCTCCTATTTTGATATCATTAACACAACCCATGCAGATGAAATGAATTCATGAATTCAAAATCGGAGGAAATTCTTTGACGATCCCGACTGCACTTTAACGACCCACTTTTTTGTTTTCTCAATCGTCCACGAAAATTGTGAGACTGCTGTTTCTTCTCATCTCACAATAATGCCAACGTCTGTTTGGCGTATTTTGTCAAAATTATTTGGTAAACAATTCGTAAATTTGAATCAGGACTCACACAGACTTATTTGTTGCTCAGTCCCTCCACCGTCCCCTTCCTTCCCCCGCCCCCTCCAAGCAATGTTGTTTGTTGAGATTTGGTGAAATACACTAGGGTAAGAGGTTTCCAGGCATTGTACAAAATTCCACAAGAATACATTGCCCAATGCATTGTTTGAAGATTTTGTGTGTTTGTTTTGTGGGACCTTGGCTGTTTGTTTCTTTAAAGATTATTGTAGTGACGTTTATTTCGGTTTCTGGAGAAATTGGCGCAGGGCGAAGCATCTTCTCTTGCATGGTATTTTCGTGTTCCTCTCTTGTCTTCAGTAATGTCTTAATGTACTTATATACTTGTAGTTTTCAAGTTCTGTTAATAAATACCTAGGGCCCGTCGTGGTTCAAGAAGGCTTAGGTTAGGTCTTTCTCTATTTGATAAGTATCTTCTTTACCAGCTTGAGTTCACTCCTTGTATTTAATTCTGTTCTGGTTCAATTTGAATTTCTCAATGTGATCTTCGAGACATTTTGATGCTGACTTATAAATTGTACCTTCTTTTAGATGTTGTATATTTTTCGTTTTTTATGAGATGGCTCGTTATTCTCGAACAATGTTTCAGGAATATCATGTTACCCTAGTTTTTCTAGAACGTGTGTTTTTATAACCATTCTAAACTGCATAATTGACACACACGAACAAGAGCCCAAAGCCTTAAAAATGGCAAACAAAACGGCGTCGATTTCTGATCTGCATTTTCAGTTTGATATTGTTATGCTGTTCTGTAAACAATTTTATCTTATGGAATCGAATCAGCATTCTTTGAACTTTTTAAATAATTGAGCAATGCAATAATCTGTAAGATAATGTAAAAATGGCTGCTATCTTGTCTTTCCCAGTTCAAAGTCATCTACATACAACAGCATTACGATTACCATCGAAATATACGTAGCATGTTTCAATGTTCAAAACTTGGTTCGCTTACGATCTATTATGTATTTCTAAGCTCTTCTTTATTTGTTGAAGTCCTGACGCTAGTAGGGATCTTCTCAATGTTTAAGATATCGCTTGTTTACTTCCCTTATCATAATTCAATTCAAGTTTTTAAGTATTTGAGGCCATTGTCGATATCATTACTGTCTCGACAAGCTTTTCGTTGCTGCTCCATTATGCTATGTTTATTTCAATCTTCTACTGGGAAGATGTAAGTCAAATATTGTTTTCTCTGTTTTTCTTTTGTTTGGGATTCTAGATTGACTTTATCTTTTAGTATCTGGGAGTTTTTATATAAACTGACTATATTGCAGAGTAAATGTGTCATAATTTGGATTGCGACTACGAACAGCAAACAACTATATCATTGCCTTTAGATTATGTTAGTTCCAAGCACGCGCGAATATTTGCCCATACTTTTGAACTCTTTCCGAACCTTTAATATCAATACTTAAGGTTTTTGACAATACCTAAGAGACTAACTTGAAATAAGTTTGCAATTTTTCCATATTTTAGTATTTTGACTGAATTGCAGAAGTTTGCTCATACTTTTGAACTCTTTCCGAACCTTTAATATCAATACTTAGAGTTTTTGACAATACTTAGGAGACTAACTTGAAATAAGTTTGCAATTTTTCCATATTTTAGTATTTTGACGGAATTGCAGAAATTTGCCCATACTTTTGAACTCTTTCCGAACTTTTAATATCAATATTTGGGGTTTTTGACAATACTTAGGAGACTTACTTGAAATAAGTTTGCAATTTTTTCAAATTTTAGTATTTTGACGGAATTGCAGAAATTTGCCCATACTTTTGAACTCTTTCCGAACTTTTAATATCAATACTTGGGGTTTTTGACAATACCTAAGAGACTAACTTGAAATAAGTTTACAATTTTTCCATATTTTAGTATTTTGACTGAATTGCAGAAGGTTGCCCATACTTTTGAACTTGTTCCGAACCTTTAATATCAATACGTAGGGTTTTTGACAATACTTAGGAGACTAACTTGAAATAAGTTTGCAATTTTTTCATATTTTAGTATTTTGACGGAATTGCAATCTTTAAATAAGTTTTTTGCATCATTATATACTATCATGATTAACCAATTATAATATCTTCTTAACAATGACAGCTGCATCTCCATTAGAATTTGTCTTGAATTTGAAAGCGTTATCATTTGTAAGATCTCTTCGTGCCATTGATTCTGGTATAATCCCTACTGTAACCCAGAATGATTTATTGCCAGGTTTTCAACTGCTAAACGTTTCAAACTGTTCACAATTTTGTTTCCAGTAACTTTCGAAAATATTTGAGTTAGAATCTAAACCAGAGAACACGGGTCAAATATGTAACAAAAAATTTGTAAGACACTTACAGTAGAATCCCGATATAACGAACGCTGAAGGGAACCAGAATATAATTCGTTATATCTGGAGTTTGTTAAACCGGGAGGAAATGATTTTTTAGGTCTTTTCGCCGTTCAAGCCAAAAAAAACCTCTGGTGGGCTCGTTTTGGTTCCAACTCCTGTCCACATTTAACTCCAAAAATCAAGCTGAATTCAAAATTCTACTAGTTGATCGTTGGAAATGAAAATCTTAATGTTCCTATTACAATATTAGACCAAGAGTTTTGCAATGTCGGTATCATTTCACTTGGCGGCTGAATGCCGCCTTCGATTGTTTCACATTCTTATATGTTTACTTCTGGTTTTCCATCTAGGTCTCTCAATATACTTTTTTCGTCGCTCATTGCGAATGTCTCATATGTAAAAAGGTATTCGTTAGTCTCAATGTATTCATTCGCATTTGACGCGATTAAAATATTTATCTCGTGCTCTGTGTCTATCAACCAATGCTTTAAATGTATCATCAGCGTGTTTGGCCGATTACAAACACGATTTCCCCCAAGACTAAGTGCTAAATGAACACGGGAAATGAGTAAACAGAAATTGCAGATGTAAAGTATATGAAAAGTTCGTTATATCGAGGGTAATTATGATGAAGGGACCTATATCCGGTATTTGTTATACCGAGACAATTTGTAAGGTGTTTGTAAGGAGCAGAATCCAAAAGACCAGACATTTAGTTCGTTATACCGGGAAGTTCGTTATATCCGGGGTTTGTTATATCGGGATTCAACTGTATATTATCTCAGTTATATTTGCGGACACTTTCAGATCATTTTAATTTCATCTTTCTTTCTAGTCAGCTTCTACATCTTTTGTCCGTATCCTTCCTTTATGGTATCTTTCAAATCCTATGATTCACCACCTTCCAGCATAAATTTTTTGTTATGTTTCAAATGTGTCGCATGGGTAGATTTTTCTTACATAAGACTCGTTAAATCTTCATTGATATTACTTATCAAGACCAAAAAGGATAGAACGTGATTCATAGTTGAATGAAAACTCTTTGCATTGGCCTAATTTTTTTTTATTTTCTTCACGTACTGAGCGAATTGTGACGTGATTTTATGCTCCTACTCTACCTTCAAACTGCTACATCTACCATCTTTATTCACTTCTCGATCTCTCAGTGTATACTTGAATTCACTAAAAAACTAAATCACCTATATTTAATTAAAAAAATTTCAAATGTCAGACATAACAGAAAAATAAAAAAAAGAGACTCAGTATTGTTTTAAACATATTCCATTTATAAAACATCTCTTCATAATACATTATGCTATTATACATTTAAAAAGCAAAGGAATTACTTATTTTCTAATGATTATAAAATATGCTTCAGTTGGTATCATTTCGATCAGGTTGATAAATTAAAACCTATAAACTATTACTTTATTCATCGAATTGTTCTTATCGCATTAAACAAACTTTTCAAGGTCGCATGCTCATCACATAGAGTAAAAGATGGGGGAAGGGACCTGACCCTGTTCGTTCTATCTTTAGAGATACTTTAGATCAACGAAACATTGAGCCATATAAAAAAATTATATCCTCTAGTTCTGAAATTTCTACTTGTCAAGCGCGCTTTCATTTCAAAAAGGTTTGAAACCTGTTTTCTTATCCGACTTAACCTCGTTTTTCTTAGGGGACTTTTCTTTTCTTTTTGATTCAATCTGTCTCTAGCTAAAGCCCGTTTGTTTACACTACAGTCAGTTGAGAGTCTCTTGCTTTCTTGAGTCTCCCATTCTTCTGTAGCATCTTGCTTCACCTTTTTCTTTGACTGCTCATCCAAAGCATTAGAGGACAAATCATGTGAAGAGACCTCATCTTGTCTCTTTCGTTTTCTCCCTTTGATCCCACTCTCCAAAAATTGGGCTTGACCTCGTTTGTCGCAACATTGATCCACAGCCACAATTCTTTCGAATTGGAAGGGACCAATCTTGAAAATGCCTGCCCCAAACATCATGGCAACGTCGAACTCCTCCTTGCAACTAAGATCGCAGACCTGAAAGAGTTGCTCGAGTTCTTTCATTATTTCCCTGAAAGATTTTGAGCTTTCAACTGGATCCAGTGTTGCAAAATGGAGTAAAAGTTGTATTTCGACGCTCAGGACTGTCGTAACCATTGGATTCTGTGGATGAAGAATTCGGAGACATTTTCAGAAATTAGAATGATTTCGAGAAAATAGAATCATAATTTGTGATATCAAATTACTCATTATCAAGTTAAAAAAGAACCATGATTTGTAATGCCAAGTTAATGGATGTTAGTTTATCTGCGTCAAACTTTACTGCTAATATCAAAATTCGATGTTAACAAACCTTTTCTATGTCTTCGATTGTGAATAGAATGTGATCCAAAGATTGGACAATTTGTCGCACAATCTGGCCAATGTCTTCAAGCCTGGTGGATGCGTTATAGTCATCAACCTGAAGAAGTAAATAAACATGAACACAATTTTTAACAATTTGCTGTTGAGCAAATGCTTCGAGACCTAAGACTAAAGTGAAGCATTGACTCGATTTTCCTTCTGTGGCTTGATAGAGAGGTTACATATTGATCAGATTATAGTCAGGCACTGCGCAGTCATCTTTTACTTATTCACTCGTGAGCCAACGGTTCGAAAGTAAGGCATGCACTTAATTTCAATTCTTTAATCCTGGTAGGGAGGTTACATATAAATCCGACTATAGTTGGTGTATGGAAGGTGAGGTGGTATAAGACGAGCAAGTTGGGCCTTTGCCATTCCATAACCACAATATATCGATAGTTTATTTGTAAACCTCCATTTTGGTTGAACAGTTGGTCAGTCGGACTGCCTGCAAACTTAATTTTTCATGTTCCTTTCTCCTGTTCTATTCTAAAAAATCAATGTACGCAACTGCTCTAAATGGTGGAGTGCCAAGAAAGCCAGAGGATCCTTTTGCCTGTTGCTGCAAAGTTACCCCTACTTCTAAAGTCTATTCAAAATACTACGTGTAGTTTAACCTTACTATTCGATGCCCTGCATGTTGTAAACACGGTTTTAGAATCATTATGTTTCAAGACATATAATTTTTTCAAGGAAGTTTTACAAAATATTTGTTCATAGGTTAAAGAAAGCAATTTTATCTCTTACCAAGGCATTTGCATTGATGAGGTCGTTGATGCAGGCAGTGGCGTGAGTTTTCAACTGAAAATAAACATGGAACAACTGAGAACATTATTAATCGGAATAATGTAGCAAAAATCAAAAATCAAGTCTTTGGTTTGAAATAAAGTTCCTATCAAAAATAACCATGACTTGCTCAAATTTGCTTGTCATTCGAAAGTCATACTAAGCAGATGATTACAAATTGTTATGTCACGGCCAATGATCGTTATGTTTTCATTATTATGCTTTCAGAGCCTTTGGAGCATCCTAAGGCCTTCAATTCCCAGAGCACTATACTTTATTAGAAAGATATCAGATATTTTAAGGACAACAAATGAAATCATATTCTAAAGCGGTAACTTACGTTTCTAAACGCCGACCGTCTGAACGAAGAGTCCGTCAATTTCCGAATGATTTCTGTCTTTCCATTGCCAATGTCGGTTAGATCTTTGGCAATCTTTAGCAGAATTTCTACGAAGAGGCATTTTATCTAAAACCTAGCATATTGGTTTTGTGAATATTGGTTTGAGAATAGAATGGAGAGGCAACTGTTGTGTTGTATGGATATATTCATTGTATGTGCTATCTCTTTTAAAGTTTACTTAGCTAAAGAATATGAAATGTTACTTTAAAGTAAGATATAGTCATTATTGTACAGTGTACTAGTATTAAAATGTTTGAAAAATCAGTCCAATAAATTTTCAAGCTGATATCCGAAAGGGCGGTTTGTGGGAAGGGATCTGAGTTTAATTGTAAATTTTAGGTCAAAATTTTAAATTTCGTTCATTAGGAAGGATACAACAAGCAAATATGATTTAATAAAACATTTCTTACCGGTATTATTTGCATGACTTTTAAAAACTGTGAGCAAATTTGCTCTTTGGAGCTCGACATCTTGGAAATTCTGAAAAAAATCAGTTGATAAGAATCTTGATAACGAATCTAAAGGATGCTGTAATTTTCTTGAAGCTCACTCAATAAGGTAAGGTCCTAAACCACTCACGCATAAATTTATTGTTTACGGATATGTTTATATGTTTGTTTGTGGGTATGTTTAAAAAATCTCCATAAAATAAACAAGAACAAGAAGAAATCTTAATATTTAAAGCTGGTGTCACAAATGATTGGCTTCACCAGTTAAATCGATCATTTTTGTTGGTGCTATTTTTACAGCTGTGTTTTTTGGAACCGATGCTATAGCCTCGACTAGATTCAATTCTAGCTCAATATGAGGGTAATCGTTGGATACGTGTTACCAAGGTGCCACTGCTTGGCAACAAAATGGTAGCTAAAATCCGAAACGTTGTTTTCATGAAAGTTACAAATCTAAAATTTCTTTTTTCATTTCGTTTTGGTCGAAAAAAAGATAGGAATTTTTGGGGAAATACAAATTGCCATTCATTTCTCTGCTTAAATGTATCCTCTGTACTCTCTAAGAACGAGATAGCAGTGGCATGTTATCGGAATTTAATGTACTCATTCTCCTGCAGAAATACTCAAAATTTTTAGAGCACATCGAATCAAGCAAATAAAAAGGTTAAAATATTCTTAATGGCTCAAAAAGTGCACTTGGAAATAATTGTTAAGCTCTCTACATTTTTTGCTTTTGAAAATAACTTCTTTTTACAAGCTATTGATCTAATATTAAATGATAGATTAGATCGTTTTAGTGAAATAGCTTAGAAATTTGTAATCCCTACTTGTTGAATACATTTGGGCAACATAATAATTTAGACACAGTTCTGAAAATTATTCCTTAGGCCGAACATTACCCCAAAGTTTTCATAAAGTTTCTCAAGAAACAAGGTAGAGTTCTGAAGAGGTTCATAAATTTGTTGTTTGTTTTGAAATGATTTTACTTGTTGTCGGCTGTTTGATTGCCATCTTAACCCTTTAAAACATTAAAAATGTGTAGGAAATTTACAACATACCTAATAACTGTGATGATATAAAATATTATAAGATGATGAAATCGTTTTTTATGTGACGACTTTTCAGTTGTTATTTTAGTCTTTTCCAGGACAGACAGGACCTAATGTAATTTTTGAGTTTTTTGTAGGAATGAGAGATTTAAAAAAGGCTGATGAAATTGTACACAAGATAATCCCAAATATTTATTCTTTAAGTGTAACAATCTGCTTAAGCTAAGAAAACCTGGCTCTTTTTTGATTGATCTCCATGAATACTTTCAAATCTTGATGATCATAAATCGCTGAATTCAGGAAACAAAACCTCGCAACAACTCACCCTTCCTTCGAACTCCGCGTTCCAAAAAACACCAACGGCTTTCTCCGTGTTTTCCATTTTAAAATTGAATAATTATCCAATTAAGACTTGAGAAAAAGTATCCACAAAAGATGCAGTTTATCCGCAAGCGAAATATGCGTGTAGCAAATCAGTTGAGAAGTTCACAACAAAATTTATAACGGTTTTTTTCGCTTTTTAAGGTTTGATTAATTTGACGTAAAAACTGACGCAATGTTTCCAAGGATACCACGAACATCATGCATTGCTCATTTGCGACAGTTTGAATGTTTAAAAAGAAATGCAGAAGATCTTGTTGAATAAAAATATCCTAGCTCCTATCTTGATATCATTAACACAACCCATGCAGATGAAATGAATTCATGAATTCAAAATCGGATGAAATCCTTTGACGGGACGACTGCACTTTAACGACTGCACTTTTTTCTTTTCTCAATCGTCCACGAAAATTGTGAGACTGCTGTTTCTTACCATCTCACAATAATGCCAACGTCTGTTTGGCGTATTTTGTCGAAATTATTTGGTAAACCATTCGTAATTTTGACTCAGGCTTCGCACAGACTTAGTTTTTGCTCAGTCCCTCCACCGTCCTCTTCCTTCCCCCCATAGGCGTAAACTCAGGGGGGTTCTGGGGCTTCAGCCCCTCCTGACGAAAACCGAGGGGGGGCTGAGCCCCCCCTGGAAAATTAGGAAGTGCTTTACCAATTTTTAGATTAGTTTGTTATATTATTGGTTTCACGCATAAGATTTGTTGCATTAGATAATTGCATTTACATCAAAATAAAGTAAGAAATTATTGTGAACATAAGGTTGACACCTTCATATCAAGAAATGCCGCGAGAAAGAGTACATTTTGGGTGCCTAAATAGAACTGATGATCTCAACCTAAAGAAACTGATAATGATTTAAAAATAAACTTTCAATTTCATTTTTGTGTTTCTCTTTCCTCGATAATGAAAAATGCACGGAAAAATCGCCTTTAAGCCCTTAGCTAATCCACTTTCTGTCCTGTGACATCAGCAGCTGCCATCATGAATTGTCATTAATTTTTTGAGCCCCCCCCCCCCCCCTGAAAAAAATGCAAGTCTACGCCTATGCTTCCCCCGCCCCCTCCAAGCAATGTTGTTTGTTGAGATTTGGTGAAATACACTAGGGTAAGAGGTTTCCAGACATTGTACAAAATTCCACAAGAATACATTGCCCAATGCATTGTTTGAAGATTTTTTATACATTTTGTTTAGTGGGATCTTGACTGTTTGTTTCTTTAAAGATTATTGTAGTGACGTTTATTTTAGTTACTGGAGAAAATGACGCAGAGTGAAGCATCTTCCCTTGCAGGGTATTTTCGTGTTCTTCTCTTGTCTTCAGTAATGTCTTAATGTATTTCTAAAGTTTTCAAGTTCTGTTAATAAATACCTAGGGCCCGTCGTGGCTCAGGAAGGCTCAGGTTAGGTCTGTCTCTATTTGATAAGTGTCTTCTTTACCAGCTTGAGTTCACTCCTTGTATTTAATTCTGTTCTGGTTCCATTTGAATTTCTCAATGTGATCTTCGAGACACTTTGATGCTGACCTAGAAATTGCACCCTACCTTCTTTCAGATGATGTATATTTTTTGTTTTTTTTGAGAGAGCTCATTATTCTCGAACAATGTTTCAGGAATATCATGTTACCATACTTTTTCTAGAACGTGTGTTTTCATAACCATTCTAAACTGCATAGATGACACACACGAACAAGAGCCCAAAACCTTAAAATGGCAAACAAAACGTTGCAATTTCTGTCCTTCATTTCCAGCTTGAAATTGCTGTTGTGTAAACAAGTTAATCTTATGGAATTTAATCAGCTCCATTTGAACTCTGAGCTGCTGTCTTGTCTTTCCCAGTTCAAAGTCATCTACATATAACAGCGTTGCGAATACCATCTTAATGCAAAGCATCTTTCGATATTCAAAACTTTGTTCGTTTACGATCTGTTGAATATTATTGAAATCTTCTCTCATTAAAGTCCTGACGCTAGTAGAGATCTTCTTGATGTTCAAGATATCGCTTGATATTTTACTTCCCATATCAGAATTCTTTTTTATAAGCATTTGAGGCCGATCTGGATATCATTAATGTCTTTTAGTTGCATTCTGCTATGTTAATTGATTCAATATCGATCCAATCTTCTATTGGGGACATTTAAGTCAAATGTTGTTTTGCCTTTTTTTCTTTTGTTTGGGATTCTTGATTGACTTTACCTTTTAGTATCTGGGAGTTTTTAAAAAAACTGACTATATTGCAGAGTAAATGTGTCATAATTTGGATTGCGACTACGAACAGCAAACAACTTTATCATTGTCTTTAGATTATGTTAGTTCCAAGCACGCGCGAATATTTGCCCATACTTTTGAACTTGTTCCGAACCTTTAATATCAATACTTAGTGTTTTTGACAAAGCTTAGGAGACTAACTTGAAATAAGTTTGCAATTTTTCCATATTTTAGTATTTTGACGGAATTGCAGAAATTTGCCCATACTTTTGAACTTGTTCCGAACCTTTAATATCAATACTTGGGGTTTTGACAATACCTAAGAGACTAACTTGAAATAAGTTTGCAATTTTCTATTTTAGTATTTTGACGGAATTGCAGAAATTTGCCCATACTTTTGAACTTGTTCCGAACCTTTAATATCAATACTTGGGTTTTGACAATACCTAAGAGACTAACTTGAAATAAGTTTACAGTTTTTTCATATTTTAGTATTTTGACGGAATTGCAGAAATTTGCCCATACTTTTGAACTTTTTCCGAACTTTTAATATCAATACTTGGGGTTTTTGACAATACCTAAGAGACTAACTTAAAATAAGTTTGCAGTTTTTTCATATTTTAGTATTTTGACGGAATTGCAGAAATTTGCCCATACTATTGAACTTTTTCCGAACTTTTAATATCAATACTTAAGGTTTTGGACAATACCTAAGAGACTAACTTGAAATAAGTTTGCAGTTTTTTCATATTTTAGTATTTTGACGGAATTGCAGAAATTTGCCCATACTTTTGAACTTTTTCCGAACTTTTAATATCAATACTTAAGGTTTTGGACAATACCTAAGAGACTAACTTAAAATAAGTTTACAGTTTTTTCATATTTTAGTATTTTGACGGAATTGCAGAAATTTGCCCATACTTTTGAACTCTTTCCGATATTTTAATATCAATACTTGGGGTTTTTGACAATACCTAAGAGACTAACTTGAAATAAGTTTGCAATTTTTTAATATTCTAGTATTTTGACGGAATTGCAAACTAGAAATAAGTTTTTTGCATCATTATATACTATCATGATTTACCAATTAGAATAATATCTCGACAATTACAACTCCACCAATATTTATTTTTGAATTTGAAAGCGTTATCATTTGAAAAGATCTCTTCGTGCCATTGATTTTGGTATAATCCCTACTGTATCCCAGAATGATTTATTGCCAGGTTTTCTACTGCTAAACGTTTCAAACTGTTCACAATTTTGTTTCCAGTAACTTTCGAAAATATTTGAGTTAGAATCAAAACCAGAGAACACGGGTCAAATATGTAACAAACAATTTGTAAGACACTTCCAGTAGAATCCCAATATAACGAACGCTGAAGGGAACCAGAATATAATTCGTTATATCTGGAGTTTGTTAAACCGGGAGGAAATATTTTTTTAGGTCTTTTCGCCGTTCAAGCCAAAAAAACCTCTGGTGGGCTTGTTTTTGTTCCAACTCCTGTCCACATATAACTCCAAAAACCAAGCTGAATTCAAATATTACTACTAGTTGATCGTTGGAAATGAAAATCTTAATGTTTCTATTACAAAATTAGACCAAGAGGTTGGCAAAGTCGGTATCATTTCACTTGGCGGCTGAATGCCGCCTTCGATTGTTTCACATTCTTATTTGTTTACTTCTGGTTCTGTATCAAGGTCTCTCAATATACTTTTTTCGTCGCTCATTGCCAATGTCTCATATGTAAAAAGGTATTCGTTAGTCTCAATGTATTCATTCGCATTTGACGCGATTCAAATATGACGCGATAAAAATATTTATCTCGTGCTCTGTGTCTATCAACCAATGCTTTAAATGTATCATCAGCATGTTTGGCCGATTACAAACACGATTTCCCCCAAGACTAAGTGCTAAATGAACACGGGAAATGAGGACATTTTCAGATCATTTTAATTTCGGATATCTTTCTAGTCAGCTTCTACTTCTCTCGTCCGTATCCTCCCTTTATGGTATCTTTCAAGTCCTATGATCCACCACCTTCCAGCATAGATTTTGTGTTATGTTTCAAATAAGTCACATGTGTAGATTTTTGTTAAATAAAATTCGTTCATTCTTCAATGATATTACTTATCAAGACCAAAAAGGATAGAACGTGGTTCATAGTTGAATGAAAACTCTTTGCATTGGCCTAATGTTTTTTTTATTTTCTTCACGTACTGAGCAAATTGTGACGTGATTTTATGCTCCTACTCTGTCTTCAAAATGCTACATTCACCATCTTTATTCACTTCTCAATATCTCAGTGTATACTTAAATTCACCCAGGGCCGTCGCTACGTGGGTGATGGGGGAGTGTGACCCCCCCCAGAGCCTAACCTTGTCGGGAAATCTTCGAAAATTGAAGTTTTGTCGTCAACTTCTTGGCAACTGGCAAATTTTTAGAAGAGAGACAGATAATTTGTCCATTGTCAAAGAGACATTATCGGTTGTTGATGACAGCACCAATAATTGTTGATCGCTCAAACTCTCTCGTGCTAAAGGCCAGGCTCGGTTTAGGCCCGGGTGGCAAAGTGGCGATCTCCACCGGGCCCTCAAATTACGGGCCCTTTCTGCAAAAGTTGGAGTGGAGAAGATAATTTTCATAAACTGAAAACTACATACAGTCACAGCCAAGGCCCCTAACATGCGTGCTGGCTTCACAACTAAGCATCAAAATGAAGTCTGCGCGCAGGCCAAAGGGCCTCACTATGACCAACATCCACTATACAAAAATTCTAGTTCAAATTTCGCACAAAGACAAATTTGTCCTACTTCCTAGAGAAATAATTTGAAACTGTATGTAGAGATCAAGAAGCTGTTGTTTTTAGTTAGCTGTCTAGAGTCGCCATTGTTACATTTCTAGCTACACATGATCGAACGTTGCCTAGTGTCATATCACTTTATGGGAAGAAAGTTGTGCAGGAAGAAAGCTTCTCAAATTGGGAAATTTTTGTAATCAACTTTGCGAAAGAAGCGAAATAGGAGCTTTGCAATAACAAACTTTCGCGTTTTACCGAAAATCATGGACTTTGCGTGAAAAACATTTCTATTCAATTGATGTTTCCTTCTATTTTTATTCCACATGATACCAGCAAAACAACGAAAAAGATGTAAAATTTGTCCAACAGAATAATTCTTCGTCAGAGTTTTCAAGAGGATCAACACCAAAATTTTCTGGATATTTCACAAAAATGAATTTTCGAAAAGTTAGTATTTCAAGAGGTTTTGCATATCAATCCTTCGCGATTTTAGGCCATAAACGCTGAAAAACGCAAAGGTTCCTTCCCTCGCAAGTTTCTTCCCGTGAAATTTCTTTCCGCGAGAGTTTCTTTCTTGAAAGTAGTAAGCAAAAGTTAAGGTTTTCCCCTGCTGCCCTTTAAGTTTTTCTTTTCTCTGAAACCCTCTGCAAGGTGCATGCTTAAAAGTTATAATGAAGTTTTTCTGTTTGCTTATTGTTAAAGAAACAACGTGTTTAGAATAATAAAGTTTGGTACAGACTAAGGAATCTGTATCGTTTTAAGTTCTCTCAATGATGTTTTAGTGTGAATAAGTTTGTAGGTCACTAGATTTCAAATTGTAGCCAAGATACTAACCTAGACAAATGAAACGATGACACATAAAAGAAAAGAACATGCAGGTTGAATTTTTGATTATTTTCTTGGCTCAATTTCAGAATTTTTTATTTATATTTATATATTAAGTTCGCTTGAAAATATTGCAAAAATTGTCAAACTAGGATTGTTTCTTTGAACTGTTATTTGAGTTTCTTAAATTTATAAATAGAACCATTGTTTTGCTGTTATTATGCAATTTATTATGCATATATAGAATACTTGATTTAAATAGAGAACCACAACCGTCAATAATTGATTTGAAATGAGCCTTTTCTCCCATTAGTTGGTGAAGCCCAAAAAAGTTTATCTGCCACACCCTGAGTCGGGACCTTTTGGTTTGCTGCCACCCTGCAATTATGACACTGCGCAAAACCGAAATATAGCAGTTCGAGAAAAAGTATTCGCGAGTTTTATCACTGATAATTATAATTGTTTGAGGACCACGCCCGTAGCCCGTATCTGTTGCCACGCCCATTTCGTCGGCAAACCACTGGTTTTGCACCGCCCCGCTCCCATGAAAATTTTCTAGCGACGGCCCTGAATTCACTAAAAAACTAAATCACCTATGTTTGAAAAAAAGTTCAAATGTCAGACATAACAGAAGACTAAAAAAGACTCTTTATTGTTTTAAACATATTCCATTTATAAAACATTTCTTCATAATTATACATTTAATTATACATTTATATTATACATTTCTGCTATTATACATTTAAAAAGCAAAGGAATTACTTATTTTCTAATGATTATAAAATATGCTTCAGTTGGTATAATCTCGATCAGATTGATAAATTAAAACATATAAACTATTACTTTATTCATCGAATTGTTCCTACCGCATTAAACAAACTTTTCAAGGTCGCATGCTCATCACATAGAGTAAAAGATGGGGGAAGGGACCTGACCCTGTTCGTTCTCTCTTTAGAGATACTTTAGATCAACGAAACATTGGGCCATATAAAAAAATTATATCCTCTAGTTCTGAAATTTCTACTTGTCAAGCGCGCTTTCATTTCAAAAAGGTTTGAAACCTGTTTTCTTATTCGACCTAACCTTGTTTTTCTTAGGGGAATTTTCTTTTCTTTTTGATTCAATCTGTCTCTAGCTAAAGCCCGTTTGTTTACACTACAGTCAGTTGAGAGTCTCTTGTTTTCTTGAGTCTCCCATTCTTCTGTAGCATCTTGCTTCACCTTTTTCTTTGACTGCTCATCTAAAGCATTAGAGGACAAATCATGCGAAGAGACCTCATCTTGTCTCTTTCGTTTTCTCCCTTTGATCCCACTCTCAAAAAATTGTGCTTGATCTCGTTGGTCGCAACATTGATCCACAGCCACAATTCTTTCGAATTTGAAGGGCCCAATCTTGAAAATGCCTGCCCCAAACATCATGGCAACGTCGAACTCCTCTTTGCAACTAAGATCGCAGACCTGAAAGAGTTGCTCGAGTTCTTTCATTATTTCCCTGAAAGATTTTGAGCTTTCAACTGGATCCAGTGTTGCAAAGTCGAGTAAAAGTTGTATTTCGACGCTCAGGACTGTCGTAACCATTGGATTCTGTGGATGAAGAATTCAGAGACATTCTCAGAAATTGGATGATTTTGAAAAAAAGAATCATAATTTGTGATATCAAGTTGTTACTCATTATCAAGTTAAAAAAAGAACCATGATTTGTAATGCCAAGTTAATGGATGTTAGTTTATCTGCGTCAAACTTTACTGCTAATATCAAAATTCGATGTTAACAAACCTTTTCTATGTTTTCGATTGTGAAAAGAATGTGATCCAAAGATTGGACAATTTGCCGCACAATCTGGCCAATGTCTTCAAGCCTGGTGGATGCGTTATAGTCATCAACCTGAAGAAGTAAATAAACATGAACTAATTTTTTTTGAAAATTCACTCATGAGCAAATTGCTGGAGATTTTATTTCTAAAGTGAAGCATTGACTCAAGTTGATTTCTGTAGTCTTGTAGGGATATTACACAAACATCCGATTATTACACATACACCAGGAGGAGATGGTAACAGACGAGGAATATGGGCCTCTGACACCCCATAGTTTATCGATGTTTCGTATGTGCAGTCTCTAGTTGGTTGTTAACAGTTGGTCCGTCGTCTGACTGCAAACTCAACGTTTCATGCTCCTTTTTTCTTTTCTATTCTCAAAAATCAAGGTACGCAACTGCTAGAGAGAGTTGAGTCCCAGAAAGCCAGGAGACCGTTTTGATAGGTCCCACACAGTTATTTCCTTCTTCTAAAGTCTATTCAGAATGCTACTTAAACCTTGACATTACTATCCGATATCCTGCATGTCGTAAACATGGTCATAGAATAAATTTATTCAAAGACAGGTATTTTTTCAAGGCATGTTTTCCAAATAATAGTTCGTGGGTATCCAGTTTATCTCTTACCAAGGCATTTGCATTGACGAGGTCGTTGATGCAGGCAGTGGCATGAGTTTTTAACTGAAAAAAACATGGAACATTTATCGGAATAATGTAGCAAAAATCATTTGAAGTCTTTGGTTTGAAATAAAGTTCCTTTCAAAATTACTATGAGAATTTCAATGAACGTTATGTTTTCATCAATATCCTTTGAAAGCCTTTGGAACATCTTTTCTCTACCTTCAATAGCATCTTTTCTCTACTTTATGAGAACGATATAAGATATTAGATATTTTCAGTACAACAAATGAAATGATATTCTAAGGCGGCAACTTACGTTTCTAAACGCCGACCGTCTGAACGAAGAGTCCGTCAATTTCCGAATGATTTCTGTCTTTCCATTGCCAATGTCGGTTAGATCTTTGGCAATGTTTAGCAGAATTTCTACGAAAAGGCATTTTATGTAAAACCTAGCATATTGGATTTGTGAATATTGGTTTCAGAATGGAATAGGGAGGCAACTGTTGTGTTGTATGGATATATTTATTGTATGTGCTATCTCTTTTAAAGTTTACTTAGCTAAAGGATATGAAATGTTACTTTAAAGTAAGATATAGTCATTATTGTATAGTGTACTAGTATTAAAATGTTTGTAAAATCAGTCCAATAAATTTTCAAGCTGATATCCGAAAGGGCGGTTAGTGGGATGGTATCTGAGTTTAATTGTAAATTTTAGGTCAAAGTTTTAAATTTCGATCATTAGGAAGAATACAACAAGCAAATATGATTTAATGAAACATTTCTTACCAGTATTATTTGCCAGACTTTCAAAAACTGTGAGCAAATTTGCTCTTTGGAGCTCGACATCTTGGAAATTCTGAAAAAAAATCAATTGATAAGAATCTTGATAACGAATCTAAAGAATGCTGCAATTTTCTTGAAACTCATTCAATAAGGTAAGGTCCTAAACGACTCACGCATAGATTTTTTGTTTACGGATATGTTTATATGTTTCTTTGTGGGTATGTTTAAAAAATCTCCATAAAATAAACAAGAACAAGAAGAAATCTTAATATTTTCAGTTGGTGTCACAAATGATTGGCTTCAACAGTTAAATCGATCATTTTTGTTGGTGCTATTTTTACAGCTGTGTTTTTTGGGACCGATGCTGTGGCCTCGATTAGATTCAATTCTAGCTCAATATGAGGTCAACCGTTGGATACGTGTTACCAAGGTGCCACTGCTTGACGACAAAATGGTAGCTAAAATCCGAAACGTTGTTTTCATGAAAGTTTTATGAAACAGATCTACAATTTCTTTTTTTTCGTTTTCGTCGGAGAACTCTTTTGAGGAATAACAAATTGTCCCATTTCATTCATTTCTCTGCTTAAATGTAGCCTCTGTATTCTCTAAGGACGAGATAGCAGTGGCATGTTATCGGAATTTAATGTACCCATTCTCCTGAAGAAATACTCAAAATTTTTAGAACACATCGAATCAAGCAAATAAAAATGTTAAAATATTCTTAATGGCTCAAAAAGTGCACTTGGAAATTAATATTGAGCTCTCTACATTTTTTGCTTTGGAAAATAACTTCTTTTTACAAGTTATTGATCTAATATTAAATGATAGATTAGATCGTTTTAGTGAAATAGCTTAGAAATTTGTAATCCCTACTTGTTGAATACATTCGGGCAACATAATAATTTAGACACAGTTCAGAAAATTATTCCTCAGGCCGAACATTACCCCAAAAGCTTACATAAAGTTTCTCAAGAAACAAGATGGAGTTCTGAAGAGGTTCATAAATTTGTTATTTGTTTTGAAACGATTTACTTGTTGTCGGCCGCTTGTTTGCCATCTTAATCCTTTAAAACATTAAAAATGTGTTCGAAATTCACAACATACCTTGTAACTGTGATGAAATAAGGTATTTTAAGATTATATAATCGTTTTAAAGTGACGACTTTTCAGTTTTTTTATTTTAGTCTTTTCCGGGGGGACTGAAGATGTAATTTTTGAGCTTTTTGTATGAATGAGAGATTTAGAAAAGGCTGATGAAAACTGTACACAAGATAATCCCAAATATTTATTCTTTAAGTGTAACAATCTGCTTTAGCTAGAAATCTTGACCCTAAATTATCGATCTCTATGAATACTTTCAAATCTTGATGATCACAAATCGCTGAATTCAGGAATCAAAACTTCGCAACAACTCACCCTTCCTTCGAACCCCGCGTTCCAAAAAACACCAACGGCTTTCTCCGTGTTTTCCATTTTAAAATTGAACAATTATCCAATTAAAATTTGAGAAAAAGTATCCACAAAAGATGCAGTTTATCCGCAAGCGAAATTTGCGTGTAGCAAATCAGTTGAGAAGTTCGCAACAAATTTTGTAACGGTTTTTTTCTGCTTTTTAAGGTTTGATTAATTTGACGTAGAAACTGTCGCAATGTCTCCAAGGCGACCACGAACATCATGCATTGCTCATTTGCGACAGTTTGAATGTTTAAATGAAATACAGAAGATCTTGTTGAATAAAAATATCATAGCTCCTATCTTGATATCATTAACACAATCCATGCAGATGAAATGAATTCATGAATTCAAAATCGGAGGAAATCCTTTGCCGTTCCCGACTGCACTTAAACGACCCACTTTTTTCTTTTCTCAATCGTCCACGAAAACTTTTTTGTTTTCCACGAAAATTGTGAGACTGCTGTTTCTTCCCATCTCACAAGAATGCCAACGTCTGTTTGGCGTATTTTGTTGAAATTATTTAGTAAACCATTCGTAATTTTGATTCAAGCGTCACTCAGACTTATTTGTTGCTCAGTCCTTCCACCGTCCCCTTCCTTCCCCCGCCGCCTCCAAGCGATGTTGTTTGTTGAAATTTGGTGAAATACACTACCAGGACAAAAGTATTGCAACACCTGCGAAGGCGATTAATGGCGGATCACGCAATAACTTTATTGTTGTCTGATTAAGCTATTGTTTAATCAGCCAATGGCGCGCAAATAAAATTGCAGATCCAATGAAGCGTTAATTTGAATATTCCATTTTCTTTTTTCAAAATTTTAAATCAGCAATTCAAGTAACTTTTAATTAAACAGATATTTTGTGGAGGTGCTTCTTGCTCTGATAAGTGCGGAAAATTGCTTTGGAATTGATGCACAAAATTTGTTGATGAAAGGCACTGGGATTCTCCTTCGTTCTCCATAAACTCTCTAAGTCAGTTCTTGTTTGGACCTTAGAGAACCTTGTGGATTTCAAATCAGATCATTTTCATTGGCAACAAGAAATATTAGCTTATTTAAGGTTAGGTCTTTGTGATGGCCGAGGAAGGACATAGAGTTTGCAGATTTTCAGGTAAATTTGAGTAAAAATGGCCTTGTAACGGGGATGTATTGCTTTTTATGATAAAAACTGCCTTCCTCATTTTCCTAGCATTAATTTGATTCCACCAAAGAAACATTATGCATTATGCAGTTATGCATTATTTTGACATGTTTCACTGCATTAACTCGCACGTCGCTAGTTCATGATTTACTAATTTATATAGGCCTAAATGTACCAAAAAAATTATCCAAGTTTTATTGGAGAATTTCGAGGCTAAAAGAGTCAGAGCTAATAACTTCATTTGTTGTTTCCTAAACTTTCACTATTTTGCTATCATTTTCTATAAAAAGTTGCAAAATCTTTAGAGTCGAGAGACCAGTTACACGAAGTTTTATCACAACTACTCGCTCCTTATCTTGTCAATATCTTGAATTTACCACTGCAGATATTTTTTCTTATAACTGTAAAATTTCTTACGTTAATATTGTAACTCTAAGTTTTTCGAAATCCTCAATAAATTTCGATGAATTTGATTCCTGGTTTAGAATGATTATGCTTATTTTTGAGGGGAATATTTCAGCGTAAAATTAAAAGTTTACAAAACTTCAAATTGTTTTGATGCCATTTTGATTAGTGTGTTGCAATACTTTTGTCCTGGTAGTGTACACAAGGGTAAGAGATTTCCAGGCATTGTACAAAATTCGACAAGAAAACATTGCCCAATGCATCGTTTGGAGATTTTGTGTGTTTGTTTAGTGGGACCTTTGCTGTTTGTTTCTTTAAAGATTATTGTAGTGACGATTATTTCAGTTCTGGAGAAATTGGCGCAGGGCGAAGCATCTTTCCTTGCTGGGTATTTTCGTGTTCTTTCTCTTGTCTTAGGCAGCCTTTCCACTAGCCTGGGTTAAAACATATCCGGGTTAAAAGTTATCCGTTTTTAAAGTGAGTCAATGGAAACGCCACTTTTCTTCGACCCGTTTTTAATCTGTTTCTGATCGTTCCAACTAAGCCGGGTTAAAATGTATTCAGGGTGAAAAGTTGTAAGAGAAATCAGTATTTGCATCAAAAATTCTTCAATTTCTATCGTTGTAGGCCAATGGAAGCAACATCGACATCCAGGATTTTGTTTTTGATTTTTGGCGCCCTCTCAATTTTTTAAACGTTGCTTCCCATGTTTGTGGGTATGTTTTAACCCAGGCTAGTGGAAAGGCTGCCTTAATGTCTTAATGTACTTCTACAGTTTTCAAGTTCTGTTTATAAGTACCTAGGGCCCGTCGTGGCTCAGGAAGGCTCAGGTTAGGTCTGTCTCTATTTGATAAATGTCTTCTTTACCAGCTTGAATTTACTCATTGCATTTAATTCTGTTGTGGTTTCATTTGAATTTCTAAGTATGATCTTCGAGACATTTGGATGCTGACCTAGAAATTGCACCCTACCTTCTTTCAGATGATGTATATTTTTTGTTTTTTTGGAGAGAGCTCATTATTCTCGAACAATGTTTCAGGAATATCATGTTACCATACTTTTTCTAGAACGTGTGTTTTCATAACCATTCTAAACTGCATATCTGACACACACGAACAAGAGCCCAAAGCCTTAAAAATGGCAAACAAAACGGCGTCGATTTCTGACCTGCATTTTCAGTTTGATATTGTTATGCTGTTCTGTAAACAATTTTATCTTATGGAATTGAATCAGCTTTCTTTGAACTTTTTGAATAATTGAGCAATGCAATAATCTGTAAGATAATGTAAAAATGGCTGCTATCTTGTCTTTCCCAGTTCAAAGTCATCTACATATAACAGCGTTACGATTACCATCGAAATACATAGCATCTTTCAATGTTCAAAACTTGGTTCGCTTACTATCTATTATGTATTTCTAAGCTCTTCTTTATTTGTTAAAGTCCTGACGCTAGTAGGGATCTTCTCAATGTTTAAGATATCGCTTGTTTACTTCCCTTATCAGAATTCAATTCAAGTTTTTAAGTATTTGAGGCCATTGTGGATATCATTACTGTCTCGACAAGCTTTTCGTTGCTGTTCCATTCTGCTATGTTTATTTCAATCTTCTACTGGGAAGATGTAAGTCAAATATTGTTTTCTCTGTTTTTCTTTTGTTTTGGATTCTTGATTGACTTTACCTTTTAGTATCTGGGAGTTTTTATATAAGCTGACTATATTGCAGAGTAAATGTGTCATAATTTGGATTGCGACTACGAACAGCAAACAACTACATCACTACCTTTAGATTATGTTAGTTCCAAGCATGCGCGCATATTTGCCCATACTTTTGAACTTGTTCCGAACCTTTAATATCAGTACTTAGAGTTTTTGACAATACTTAGGAGACTAACTTGAAATAAGTTTGCAATTTTTTAATATTCTAGTATTTTGACAGAATTGCAAACTAGAAATTAGTTTTTTGCATCATTATCAGTGGCGGATCCAGACTACCGCCATTACCGCTCGAGCGGTAGTCAGTCAGATTATTCAAAAAATTATAGAAACAAGAATCATTTTTATGTTTATCCTAATACTTTAATTAAACCATAATTAATTGTTGAAAATATTTGATCGCGCTGCAAACCAAGCCTTTCTTCATAGGAACATGCCTGAAATTTCCACAGAGACAAAAATATTGTTTAATCCTTATCGCTATGGAAATTGCGTGCCAATTGCCGAGCCACATGTTTGCAAATAGAAGGCTAGCATGGGGGATGATGAAATCACGGCTTGCTAGCTAGGGGGGTTGAGTCGGTGTAGAGCGGATTCGAGCTGCACTGAGCGGTAGTCAGCTTGCCTAAACCAATCAAATCGTCAGAAATCACTGCCAACCTGGGGGGATGCATACAAATTTTTTTGACAACCAATGAACAACCGTGTTGACTACCGCTCAGATGGGGGGTTGATGTAGTACTGCCGCTCAACGCGGCTCAAACGTTACAGAAAGATGGGGGGATGCCTACATATTCTGCAAGTGGGCAAACTGTAACTTCAAAGCCGATGTGACCCATTATTCTGTACAATACACAACTATTCGTAGGAATATATTTTGTAAGAATATTAAACTAGAAATAGCTCTTGCTAGTACTGCCCGCAAACAATTAGTTCCGTGATAATGATTGTTTTGAAAATTTAGGTCAGGATATTCGAAGAATACACCATCTTGGGTTTTTATGAGAACCGAGCTGTGATGCAGCACCCTTTTCGTGCCAAAAAAACCGAAGGCCTTAGCAGAGTCTTGGCAGAGCAACGCTCCGAAGATAGTTCCCTTCCGCACAAAGAGCTGGCGGTTAACGACCTCCTCGACAAAGCCGATTGATTGACAATTAAATTGATTGACAGTTGTCATGGCAGCAGAAAAGTGACAAAATCTGCTGACAAAGTGCTGACAACATGAACTGAAGCTTCCATATGCTACTTATACGCGGGGCAGACTATAAGCCCTTCACTCGCGCGCTATCGCGCGCGAGTTGCGGGCAATTAGAAGTCAGGCCCACAATATTCGTCAAAAGTATGATTCTTTGTTTAACAAAAGTTGCTCTCAATAATTGCAAATTTTATCTAGCTTTTTAAACTTAGTAATTTTCAACAGGTCTGATTTTCATAAGTAATTGTCCGACTAAATGCGAGTTTTAGGCGACACTTCGAAATTCTGCCAAATGTATCTTTTTTCTAATTCTATGGTGTTCCTCGTCTAAATGCCGTAAATATTTTTAGAATATCCATCCTCAGAATATTGAATAAGATTATTTATTTCTTCTCAGGCTTGTTGTAAGGATACATGAAATTTCAGAAAAGCACCGCTTGTCTCTTGAAAATGGTCTTTATAGAAATTATAGAAAGCAATAATCATTTTAGAAAACCGGGTGTGACCAAGAAATGGGTGTGGTCTAAAGGGTGTGGTCAACCCTCTATCTCATTTCGGCGGTAGTCAGATTTTTGGCTGGATCCGCCACTGATTATATACTATCATGATTTACCAATTAGAATAATTTCTCGACAATTACAACTCCACTAATATTTATTTTTGAATTTGAAAGCGTTATCATTTGAAAAGATCTCTTCGTGCCATTGATTTTGGTATAATCCCTACTGTATCAATAGTGAGTGTGCCTAGAATGATTTATTGCCAGGTTTTCAACTGCTAAACGTTTCAAACTGTTCACAGGTTTGTGTTCAGTAACTTTCAAAAATATTTGAGTTAGAATCAAAACCAGAGAACACGGGTCAAATATGTAACAAAAAAATTTGTTAGACACTTCCACTAGAATCCCGATATAACGAACGCTAAAGGGAACCAGAATATAATTCGTTATATCTGGAGTTTGTTAAACCGGGAGGAAATGTTTTTTTAGGTCTTTTCGCCGTTCAAGCCAAAAAAACCTTTAGTGGGTTCGTTTAGGTGCAAACTTCTGTCCACATTTAACTCCAAAAATCAAGCTGGATTCAAAATTCTACTAGTTGATCGTTGGAAATGAAAATCTTAATGTTCCTATTACAATATTAGACCAAGAGTTTTGCAATGTCGGTATCATTTCACTTGGCGGCTGAATGCCGCCTTCGATTATTTCACATTCTTATTTGTTTACTTCTGGTTTTCCATCTGGGTCTCTTAATAAAGGTTTTTCGTCGCCCATTGCCAATGTCTCATATGTAAAAAGGTATTCGTTAGTCTCAATGTATTCATTCGCATTTGACGCGATTAAAATATGACGCGATTAAAATATTTATCTCGTGCTCTGTGTCTATCAACCAATGCTTTAAATGTATCATCAGCGTGTTTGGCCGATTACAAACACGATTTCCCCCAAGACTAAGTGCTAAGTGAACACGGGAAATGAGTAAACAGAAATTGCAGATGTAAAATATATGAAAAGTTTGTTATATCGAGGGTAATTATGATGAAGGGACCTATATCCGGGATTCGTTATACCGAGACAATTTGTAAGGTGTTTGTAAGGAGCAGAATCCAAAAGACCAGACATTTAGTTCGTTATACCAGGAAGTTCGTTATATCCGGAGTTTGTTATATCGGGATTCCACTGTATATTATCTCAGTTATGTTTGCGGACACTTTCAGATCATTTTAATTTCGGATATCGTTCTAGTCAACTTCTACTGCTCTTGTCCGTATCCTCCCTTTATGGTATCTTTCAAATCCTATGATCCACCACCTTCCAGCATAGATTTTGCGTTATGTTTCAAATGAGTCGCATGGGTGGATTTTTGTTACATAAGACTCGTTCATTCTTCAATGATATTACTTATCAAGACCAAAAAGGATAGAACATGATTCATAGTTGAATGAAAACTCTTTCCATTGGCCTAATGTTTTTTTTATTTTCTTCACGTACTGAGCTAATTGTGACGTGATTTTATGCTCCTACTCTACCTTCAAAATGCTACATCCACCATCTTTATTCACTTCTCAATATCTCAGTGTATACTTAAATTCACTCAGGGCCGTCGCTACGAGGTGGTTGGGGATTGTGACCCCCCCCCCCCCCAGACCCTAACCATGTCGGGAAATCTTCTAAACTGGAAGTTTTCTCGTCAACCTCTTGGAAACTGGCAAATTTTTAGAAGAGAGACAGATAATTTGTCCATTGTGAAATAGATATTATCGGTTTTTGATGGCAGCACCAGTCACAGTTGAAATTTGTGAAAACCTAACAAGAATATTTGATGATCGTTCAAACTCTCTCGTGCTAAAGGCCACGCTCGGTTTAGGCCCGGGTGGCAAAGTGGCGATCCCCACCGGGCCCTCAAATTACGGGCCCTTTCTGCAAAAGTTGGAGTGGAGAAGATAATTTTCATAAACTGGAAACTACATACAGTCACAGCCAAGGCCCCTGACATGCTTGCTGGCTTCATAACTAAGCATCAAAATGAAGTCTGCGCGCAGGCCAAAGGGCCTCACTATGACCAACATCCACTATACAAAAATTCTAGTTCAAATTTCGCACAAAGACAAATTTGTCCTACTTCCTAGAGAAATAATTTGAATCTGTATGTAGAGATCAAGGAGCTGTTGTTTTTAGTTAGTTATCTAGAGTCGCCATTGTTACATTTTTAGCTAATAATGACCTTCCACACATGATCGAACGTTGCCTAGGGTCATATCACTTTATGGGAAGAAAGTTGTGCAGGAAGAAAGCTTCTCAAATTGGGAAATTTTTGGAATCAACTTTGCGAAAAAGCGAAATAGGAGCTTTGCAATAACAAACTTTCGCGTTTTAGCGAAAATCATGGACTTTGTGTGAAAAACATTTCTATTCAATTGATGTTTCCTTCTATTTTTATTCCACATGATACCAGCAAAGCAACGAAAAAGATGTAAAATTTGTCCAACAGAATAATTCTTCGTCAAAGTTTTCAAGAGGATCAACACCAAAATTTTCTGGATATTTCACAAAAATAAACTTTCAAAATTTTAGTATTTCAGGAAGTTTTGCATATCAATCATCCGGGATTTTAGGCCATAAACGCTGAAAAACCCAAAAGTTCCTTCCCTCGCAAGTTTCTTCCCGTGAAAATTTCTTTCCGCGAAAGTTTCTTCCTTGAAAGTAGTAAGCAAAAGTTGAGGTATTCCCCTGCTGCCCTTTAAGATTTTCTTTTCTCTGAAACCCTCTACAAGGTGCATGCTTAAAAGTTATAATGAAGGTTTTCTGTTTGCTAATTGTTAAATAAACAACGTGTTTAGAAAAATAATGTTTAGTACAGACTAAGGAATCTGTATCGTTTTAAGTTCTCTTAATGATGTTTTAGTGTGAATAAGTTTGTAGGTCACTAGGTTTCAAATTGTAGCCAAGATACTAACCTAGACAAATGAAACGATGACACATAAAAGAAAAGAACATGCAGGTCGAATTTTTGATTATTTTCTTGGCTCAATTTCAGAATTTTTTATTTATATTTATATATTAAGTTCGCTTGAAAATATTGCAAAAGTTGTCAAACTAGGATTGTTTCTTTGAACTGTTATTTGAGTTTCTTAAATTTATAAATAGAACCATTGTTTTGCTGTTATTATGCAATTTATTATGCATATATAGAATACTTGATTTAAATAGAGAACCACAACCGTCAATAATTGATTTGAAATGAGCCTTTTCTCCCATTAGTTGGTGAAGCCCAAAATGTTTATCTGCCACACCCTGAACCGGGACCTCTTGGTTTGCTGCCACCCTGCAATTGTGACACTGAGCAAAACCGAAATATAGCAGTTCGAGAAAAAGTATTCGCGAGTTTTATCACTGATAATTATAATCTTTTGAGGACCACGCCCGTAGCCCGTATCTGTTGCCACGCCCATTTCGTCGGCAAACCACTGGTTTTGCACCGCCCCCCTCCCATGAAAATTTTCTAGCGACGGCCCTGAATTCACTAAAGAACTAAATCACCTATGTTTGAAAAAAAAGTTCAAATATCAGACATAACAGAAGACTAAAAAAGACTCTTTATTGTTTTAAACATATTCCATTTATAAAACATTTCTTCATAATACATTATGCTATTATACATTTAAAAAGCAAAGGAATTAGTTATTTTTTAATGATTATAAAATATGCTTCAGTTGGTATAATTTCGATCAGGTTGATAAATTAAAACCTATAAACTATTACTTTATTCATCGAATTGTTCCTACCGCATTAAACAAACTTTTCAAGGTCGCATGCTCATCACATAGAGTAAAAGATGGGGGAAGGGACCTGACCCTGTTCGTTCTCTCTTTAGAAATACTTTAGATCAACGAAACATTGAGCCATATAAAAAATTATATCCTCTAGTTCTGAAATTTCTACTTGTCAAGCGCGCTTTCATTTCAAAAAGGTTTGAAACCTGTTTTCTTATTCGACCTAACCTTGTTTTTCTTAGTGGAATTTTCTTTTCTTTTTGATTCAATCTGTCTCTAGCTAAAGCCCGTTTGTTTACACTACAGTCAGTGGAAAGTCTCTTGTCTTTTTGAGTCTCCCATTCTTCTGTAGCATCTTGCTTCACCTTTTTCTTTGACTGCTCATCTAAAGCATTAGAGGACAAATCATGCAAAGAAACCTCATCTTGTCTCTTTCGTTTTCTCCCTTTGATCCCACTCTCCAAAAATTGGGCTTGACCTCGTTGGTCGCAACATTGATCCACAGCCAGAATTCTTTCGAATTTGAAGGGCCCAATCTTGAAAATGCTTGCCCCAAACATCATGGCAACGTCGAACTCCTCTTTGCAACTAAGATCGCAGACCTGAAAGACTTGCTCGAGTTCTTTCATTATTTCCCTGAAAGATTTTGAGCTTTCAACTGGATCCAGTGTTGCAAAGTCGAGTAAAAGTTGTATTTCGACGCTCAGAACTGTCGTAACCATTGGATTCTGTGGTTGAAGAATTCAGAGACATTCTCAGAAATTGGATGATTTTGAAAAAAAGAATCATAATTTGTGATATCAAGTTGTTACTCATTATCAAGTTAAAAAAAGAACCATGATTTGTAATGCCAAGTTAATGGATGTTAGTTTATCTGCATCAAACTTTACTGCTAATATCAAAATTCGATGTTAACAAACCTTTTCTATGTCTTCGATTGTGAATAGAAGGTTATCCAAAGATTGGACAATTTGTCGCACAATCTGGCCAATGTCTTCAAGCCTGGTGGATGCGTTATAGTCATCAACCTGAAGAAGTAAATGAATATGAACTAATTTTTTTTGAAAATTCACTCATGAGCAAATTGCTGGAGATGTTATTTCTAAAGTGAAGCATTGACTCAAGTCGAGTTCTGTAGTCTAGTAGGGATATTGCACAAACATCCGATTATTACACATACACCAGGAGGAGATGGTAACAGACGAAGAATATGGGCCTCTGACACCCCATAGTTTATTGATGTTTCGTATGTGCAGTCTCTAGTTGGTTGTTAACAGTTGGTCCGTCGTCTGACTGCAAACTTAACGTTTTATGCTCCTTTTTTCTTTTCTATTCTCAAAAATCAAGGTACGCAACTGCTAGAGAGAGTTGAGTCCCAGAAAGCCAGGATACCGTTTTGATAGGTGCCACACAGTTATTTCCGTCTTCTAAAGT
This sequence comes from Rhopilema esculentum, assembly GCF_057945365.1. Taxonomy (NCBI): domain Eukaryota; kingdom Metazoa; phylum Cnidaria; class Scyphozoa; order Rhizostomeae; family Rhizostomatidae; genus Rhopilema; species Rhopilema esculentum. Next base: position 2,455,951 of record NC_142823.1, on the reverse strand, counting down.
CTATTCAGAATGCTACTTAAACCTTGACATTACTATCCGATATCCTGCATGTCGTAAACATGGTCATAGAATATATTTATTCCAAGACAGGTATTTTGTCAAGGAATGTTTTCCAAATAATAGTTCGTGGGTATCCAGTTTATCTCTTACCAAGGCATTTGCATTGACGAGGTCGTTGATGCAGGCAGTGGCATGAGTTTTCAACTGAAAATAAACATGGAACAACTGAGAACATTATTAATCGGAATAATGTAGCAAAAATCAAAAATCAAGTCTTTGGTTTGAAATAAAGTTCCTATCAAAAATAACCATGACTTGCTCAAATTTGCTTGTCATTCGAAAGTCATACTAAGCAGATGATTACAAATTGTTATGTCACGGCCAATGATCGTTATGTTTTCATTATTATGCTTTCAGAGCCTTTGGAGCATCCTAAGGCCTTCAATTCCCAGAGCACTATACTTTATTAGAAAGATATCAGATATTTTAAGGACAACAAATGAAATCATATTCTAAAGCGGTAACTTACGTTTCTAAACGCCGACCGTCTGAACGAAGAGTCCGTCAATTTCCGAATGATTTCTGTCTTTCCATTGCCAATGTCGGTTAGATCTTTGGCAATCTTTAGCAGAATTTCTACGAAGAGGCATTTTATGTAAAACCTAGCATATTGGTTTTGTGAATATTGGTTTCAGAATGGAATGGAGAGGCAACTGTTGTGTTGTATGGATATATTCATTGTATGTGTTATTTCTAATAAAGCGTACTTAGCTAAAGAATATGAAATGTTACTTTAAAGTAAGATAAAGTCATTATTGTACAGTGTACTAATATTAAAATTACCAATGTTTGAAAAATCAGTCCAATAAATTTTCAAGCTGATATCCGAAAGGGCGGTTAGTGGGAAGGGATCTGAGTTTAATTGTAAATTTTAGGTCAAAATTTTAAATTTCGTTCATTAGGAAGGATACAACAAGCAAATATGATTTAATAAAACATTTCTTACCGGTATTATTTGCCAGACTTTCAAAAACTGTGAGCAAATTTGCTCTTTGAAGCTCGACATCTTGGAAATTCTGAAAAAAATCCAGTTTTTAAGAATCTTGATAACGAATCTAAAGGATGCTGTAATTCTCTTGAAACTCATTCAATAAGGTAAGGTCCTAAACGACTCACGCATAGATTTTTTGTTTACGGATATGTTTATATGTTTGTTTGTGGGTATGATTAAAAAATCTCCATAAAATAAACAAGAACAAGAAGAAATCTTAATTTTTGAAGTTGGTGTCACAAATGATTGGCTTCAACAGTTAAATCGATCATTTTTGTTGGTGCTATCTTTACAGCTGTGTTTTTTGGAACCGATGCTGTGGCCTCGACTAGATTCAATTCTAGCTCAATATGAGGCTAACTGTTAGATACGTGTTACCAAGGTGCCACTGCTTGACGACAAAATGGTAGCTAAAATCCGAAACGTTGTTTTCATGAAAGTTTTATGAAACAGATGTACAATTTCTTTTTTTTCGTTTTGGTCGGAGAAATAGAAAAGTTTTTTAGGGAAAAAACAAACTGTTCTATTTTATTCATTTCACAGCTAGAATGTATCCTTTGTATTCTCTAAGGACGAGATAGCAGTGGCATGTTATCGGAATTTATTGCACTCATTCTCCTGAAAAAATACTCAAAATATTTATAGCACATCGAATCAAGCAAATAAAAAGGTTAAAATATTATTGATGGCTCAAAAATTGCACTTGAAAATTATTATTAAGCTTTCTTTATTTTCTTCCTTTGAAAATATCCTCTTCTTATAAGTTATTCAGTTTTTTAGTAAAACTGTATTTCTGAGAGACCTTTTCAGGGACGTAAATACAGGTTGTTAACAAACTTTGTCAGTTGAATCTTGTTTAATGTCGTCTTAGAACATTTCTCATTTTCACAACCGTTCTTATCGTTTATCTTTCACTCAAATGTTTATAATCGAAAAATACTCAGTTAACCCTGTTGATTTCTGTAGCGGAGTACCCTTGGCAATGTTTTATAATCTGCTGACATTATGACCGAAAACATTTTGTTTTTATTCATTTGCAGTTTAATTTTTCCTTTTGTGCCTCAACTAGCAGAAATTTCCCTTATTTGCATTGACAAAATTATCCCCTTACAAGAATTTGGCTATGAAAAGACAGATTAGATCGTTTTAGACAAATCACTTTCTTTGTCGTCGACCGTCTGATTGCCATATTAACTCCTAAAAACATTAAAAATGTGTAGAAAATTTACACCATACCTAATTTCCTACAAGTTTTACGAAATAAAATATTATCAGATAATAAAATTATTTTTGAAGTGACGACTTTTCAATTTTCTTGTTCTAGTGTTTTCCAGGACTGAAAATGTGTAAATTTTGAGCTTTTTAGACATGAAATATTCAAAATATGGCTTATTATACTAAACGACCCCAAAGATGGATTCTTTAAGTGTAACAATCTCCTTTAGCTAGAAATCTTGACCCTAAATTATCGATCTCCATGAATTTTTTCAAATCTTGATGATCATAAATCGCTGAATTCAGGAATCAAAACTTCGCAACAACTCACCCTTCCTTCGAACTCCGCGTTCCAAAAAACACCAACGGCTTTCTCTGTGTTTTCCATTTTAAAATTGAATAATTATCCAATTAAAACTTGAAAAAAAGTATCCACAAAAGATGAAGTTTATCCGCAAGCGATATTTGCGTGTAGCAAATCAGTTGAGAAGTTCACAACGAAATTTGTAACGGTTTTTTTCGCTTTTTAAGGTTTGATTAATTTGACATAAAAACTGACGCAATGTCTCCAAGGATACCATGAACATCATGCATTGCTCATTTGCGACAGTTTGAATGTCTAAAAAGAAATGCAGAAGATCTTGTTGAATAAAAACATCCCTTACTCTTATCTTGATATAAATAAAAAGTTCTCCTTGGAATGTTGTTTAATGAAAATGCATTTATGAATTCAACAACGCAGGAAAACCTTTGAGTATTGTAAAAATGCTACTGTAAATTGTTCAAAATCTTTATTTAGACCGGGTAGCAAATTCAAAATCGGATGAAATCCTTTGACGAGACTGCAATTTAACGACCCACTTTTTTGTTTTCTCAATCGTCCACGAAAATTATGAGACTGCTGTTTCTTCCCATCTCACACCAATGCCTACGTATGTTTGGCGTATTTTATCCAAATTATTTTGGAAATTATTTTGTAAACCATTCGTAATTTGCCCTCTGCCCTCACACAGACTTATTTGTTGCTCAGTCCCTCCACCGTCCCCTTCCTTCCCCCGCCCCCTCCAAGCAATGTTGTTTGTTGAGATTTGGTGAAATACACTAGGGTAAGAGGTTTCCAGGCATTGTACAAAATTCTACAAGAATACATTGCCCAATGCATTGTTTGAAGATTTTGTGAGTTTGTTTAGTAGGAGATTTGGCTGTTTGTTTCTATAAAGATTATTGTAGTGACGTTTATTTCTGTTCCCGGGGAAAATGACGCAGGGCGAAGCATCTTCCCTTGCAAGGTATTTTCGTGATCTTCTCTTGTCTTCAGTAATGTCTTAATGTACTTCTATAGATTTCAAGTTCTGTTGATAAATACCTAGGGCCCGTCGTGGCTCAGGAAGGCTCAGGCTAGGTCTGTCTCTATTTGATAAGTGTCTTCTTTACCAGCTTGAGTTCACTCCTTGTATTTAATTCTGTTCTGGTTCCATTTGAATTTCTCAATGTGATCTTCGAGACACTTTGATGCTGACTTATAAATTGCACCTTCTTTCAGATGTTGTATATTTTTGGTTTTTTATGAGATGGCTCGTTATCCTCGAAAAAAGGTTTCAGGAATATCATGTTACCCTAGTTTCTCTAGAACGTGTGTTTTTATAACCATTCTAAGCATAATTGACACACACGAACAAGAGCCCAAAGCCTTAAAAATGGCAAACAAAACGGCGTCGATTTCTGACCTGCATTTTCAGTTTGATATTGTTATGCTGTTCTGTAAACAATTTTATCTGATGGAATCGAATCAGCATTCTTTGAACTTTTTGAATAATAGAGCAATGCAATAATCTGTAAGATAATGTAAAAATGGCTGCTATCTTGTCTTTCCCAGTTCAAAGTCATCTACTTATAACAGCGTTACGAATACCATCGAAGTACGTAGCATCTTTCGATGTTCAAAACTTGGTTCGCTTACGATCTATTATGTATTTCTAAGCTCTTCTTTATTTGTTGAAGTCCTGACGCTAGTAGGGATCTTCTCGATGTTTAAGATATCGCTTGTTTACTTCCCTTATCATAATTCAGTTCAAGTTTTTAAGTATTTGAGGCCATTGTCGATATCATTACTGTCTCGACAAGCTTTTCGTTGCTGCTCCATTCTGCTATGTTTATTTCAATCTTCTACTGGGAAGATGTAAGTCAAATATTGTTTTCTCTGTTTTTCTTTTGTTTGGGATTCTTGATTGACTTTACCTTTTAGTATCTGGGAGTTTTCATATAAACTGACTATTTTGCAGAGTAAATGTGTCATAATTTGGATTGCGACTACGAACAGCAAACAACTACATCACTACCTTTTGGTTATGTTAGTTCAAAGCACTACTTCGAGTTTTTGACAATACTTAGGAGACTAACTTGAAATAAGTTTGCAGTTTTTCATATTTTAGTATTTTGACGGAATTGCAGAAATTTGCCAATACTTTTGAACTCTTTCCGAACTTTTAATATCAATACGTAGGGTTTTTGACAATACTTGGGAGACTAACTTGAAATAAGTTTGCAATTTTCCATAGTTTAGTATTTTGACTGAATTGCAGAAGTTTGCCCATACTTTTGAACTTGTTCCGAACCTTTAATATCAGTACTTAGAGTTTTTGACAATACTGAGGAGACTAACTTGAAATAAGTTTGCAATTTGTTCATAATTTGGTATTTTGACGGAATTTCAGAAATTTTCCCATACTTTTGAACTCTTTCCGAACCTTTAATATCAATACTTAGGGTTTTTGACAATACTTAGGAGACTATTTTGAAATAAGTTTGCAGTTTTTTCATATTTTAGTATTTTGACGGAATTGCAGAAATTTTTCCATACTTTTGAACTTGTTCCAACCCTTAATATCAATACTTAGGGTTTTTGACAATACTTAGGAGACTATCTTGAAATAAGTTTGCAGTTTTTTCATATTTTAGTATTTTGACGGAATTGCAGAAATTTTTCCATACTTTTGAACTTTTTCCGAACCTTTAATATCAATACTTAGGGTTTTTGACAATACTTAAGGAGACTATTTTGAAACAAGTTTGCAGTTTTTTCATATTTCAGTATTTTGACGGAATTGCAGAAATTTGCCCATACTTTTGAACTTGTTCCGAACCTTTAATATCAATACGTAGGGTTTTTGACAAAACTTGGGAGACTAATTTGAAATAAGTTTGCAATTTTTTCATATTTTAGTATTTTGACGGAATTGCAAACTTTAAATAAGTATTTTGCATCATTATATACTATTATGATTAATCAATTAGAATTAGAATCAAAACCAGAGAAAACGGGTCAAATATGTAAACAAAATTTGAATTTGAAAGGGCTATCATTTGCAAAGATATCTTTGTACCTTTGATTTTGACATGTTTCTACTGTAATGACTGGGTGACTTCGCCCAGAATGATTTATCGCCAAGTTTTCCAATAATGAACATTTTAAACTGTTTACAATTCTGTTTCCAATATCTTTCGGATCGTTAGAATTAAAATAACGACCATGGCCCTCTTGTCAAGTCTGTAACAAAAGACTTGCAAGACACTTTTGCCGTCTCTCAAATACAGTGGAATCCCGAAATAACGAACTCTGAAGAGAACCAGAAAATAATTCGTTTTTTAGGTCTTTTCGCCGTTCAAGCATAAAAAACCTTTGGTGGTTCAGGCTATCTCTAGCTTCTGTCCACATTTAACTCCAAAAAACCTAGCTGAATTCAAATATTACTACTGGTTGGTCATTGAAAATGAAAATCTTAATGTTCCTCTCATAATTTGGGAAAAAGAAATTGGCAAAGCTGGTATCACTTCACTTCTAGTTGGCGGATGAATGCCGTCTTCGATTATTTCACATTCTTATTTGTTTTGATATAGAGTTGCATCTCTATATAAATAGTCTTGAATTTGAAAGCGTTATCATTTGCAAAGATCTCTTCGTGCCATTGACTTTGGTATTCCTACTGTATCAATAATGACTTAACCCAGAATGATATATTGCCAGGTTTTTACTACTGAATGTTTCAAACTGTTCACAATTTTGATTCCAATAACTTTCAAATTGTATTAGAAACAGAATCACGTAAGAAAAATTATCATTGAATATTCATAGAAAATTGTCAAATCAGCAGAAAATTCCCCAAAAAGACTCAGGGTTCTAATATATCAATGCGATCTATAAACCACATTCTTCCTAATACATTCAGATAAATTCAGAGATATTCAGGTTTGTAATTATTACTATCTAAGGATTCAAAAAATTATTACGAACAATATTTTAATTGTTATCTACAACTTGCTTGTTCATTTGAAGAAGTGGTTTTTTATTCAAATGTTTCTTTTGTATTAAATTAATTAATCTAAAACTGTTAATGTTTATATTATGCAACGTATGCAACGAATTGTATATAATATAACATTCTAATTGGGGCCTAATTTGAAATTGTTTTGTTCAACTTCAATGCCTGAAATTTCTACTTGTCAAGCGCGCTTTCATTGCAAAAAGGTTTGAAACCTGTTTTCTTATTCGACCCAACCTCGTTTTTCTTAGAGGACTTTTTTTTTCTTTTTGATTCAATCTGTCCCTAGCTAAATTTGATTCCTGGGTAGCTGGGTTCGGTGTATTCATTTCTGAAAGATCAGGTTTCGTTTTCTGTTTTTGAATAATCGGTAGAAAATTTGGTTCTTTAATTTCGTCTGATGTATTTGATTGGCTTTTAAGCCAATTTCTTACGAAATCATTTTTGTTTACATTATAGTTAATGGAGAGTCTCTTGTTTTCTCGAGTCTCCCATTCTTCTGTAGCATCTTGCTTCACCTTTTTCTTTGACTGCTCATCCAAAGCATTAAAGGACAAATCATGTGAAGAGACCTCATCTTGTCTCTTTCGTTTTCTCCCTTTGATCCCACTCTCCAAAAATTGGGCTTGACCTCGTTGGTCGCAACATTGATCCACAGCCACAATTCTTTCGAATTTGAAGGGAACAATCTTGAAAATGCCTGCCCCAAACATCATGGCAACTTCGAACTCCTCTTTGCAACTAAGATCGCATTCCTGAAAGACTTTCTCGAGTTCTCTCATTATTTCCCTGAAAGATTTTGAGCTTTCAACTGGATCCAGTGTTGCAAAGTGGAGTAAAAGTTGTATTTCGACGCTCAGGACTGTCGTAACCATTGGATTCTGTGGATGAAGAATTCAGAGACATTCTCAGAAAATGGGATGGTTTTAAAAAACGCATCCTCACATATTTTAAAAATGTGTGAGGTCAAATAGTGATTGGTTTTAGGCTTTCATTGAATTTTACTGCTGAAGTGAAAATTTGTTGTAAACAAACCTTTTCTATGTCTTCGATTGTGAAAAGAAGGTTATCCAAAGATTGGACAATTTGTCGCACAATCTGGCCAATGTCTTCAAGCCTGGTGGATGCGTTATAGTCATCAACCTGAAGAAGTAAATGAATATGAACACAATTTTTAACAATTTGCTGTTGAGCAAATGCTTCGAGACCTAAGACTAAAGTGAAGGATTGACTCGATTTCCCTTCTGTAGCTTGATAAAGAGGTTACATATAGATCAGGCTATAGTCAGGCACTGCGCAGTCATCTTTTACTTATTCACTCGTGAGCCAACGGTTCGAAAGTAAGGCATGCACTTAATTTCAATTCTGTAATCCTGATGGGGAGGTTACATATAAATCCGAGTATAGTTGGTGTATGGAAGGTGAGGTGGTATAAGACCAGCAAGCTGTGCATTTGCCATTCCATAATCACAATATATCGATAATTTATTCGTAAAACCTCCATTTTGGTTGAACAGTTGGTTAGACGGACTGCCTGCAAACTTAATTTTTCATGTTCCTTTCTCCTGTTCTATTCTAAAAAATTAATGTACGCAGCTGCTTTAAATGGCAGAGTGCCAAGAAAGCCTGAAGATCCTTTTGCCTGTTGCTGCAAAGTAACCCCAACTTCTAAAGTAGGGATGTACCGGATATCCGGTAGGCCGGATAATCCGGCGCCGGATCGCTGATTTTTTGAAAATGCGGTTCCGGCCGGATTTGTTTCCGAAATCCGGCCAGTTGCCGGATTTTCCAGAACTAAACAAGATCAACGATAAAACAAGCGCCTTGAAAACAGATTTGAAATAAAAGGGCTTGTCTTCACAAAACAGGAAGACTGGATGATTTAATTCACAAATTTGGTCCAGGGATGCCAGATTGGCTTTTTAGGCCAAATTTTTTATTTTTGGTTTTTAGATTTAAATTACCTGGAAAATTTTTTTTTGCTTACTATTTCAATTGGACCTTGTTGGCCTTTTCAGCAGAAAGTCTAAAATTAATGAGTAATTACTAAATTCATGGAATAATTAGTAGTTAACTACAAAGTGTTAACCAAATTTCAAATTTTATCACATAACCTAAATATTATCTTAATAATAGCAAAGGGTTTTGGAAAAAAGTAAGATTCTTATCTAAGTTAAGAAATTATCTAACAGGCACAAGCGTAGAAATATAACCAGTGCCTGCTCGATGGATTCTTGAGAAAGTTTTTTGATTTGGCCTTTTTATGAGCATTTTGGCTTAAATTGCTCACCAGTCTAGCCTTCATTTGTAAATTCAACCCTGAATGGGTCTTTTTGATCTTCTCGCTATACATTTTTTGGCAAAGTGGCTCAAAACTTTTTATTACTGAAAAATCCATAAATGGCCAGATTATCCGGTAAAATCCGGCCGGATATTCCACAAAGAAATCCGGTAAATCCGGTTCCGGCCGGACACTAAAAATCCTGATCCGGTACACCCCTATTCTAAAGTTTATTCAGAATGCTACTTGAACCTTGACATTACTATCCGATATCCTGCATGTCGTAAACATGGTCATAGAATATATTTATTCCAAGGCAGGTATTTTATCAAGGCATGTTTTCCAAATAATATTTCGTGGGTATCCAGTTTATCTCTTACCAAGGCATTTGCATTGACGAGGTCGTTGATGCAGGCAGTGGCATGAATTTTTAACTGAAAATAAACATGGAACATTAATCGGAATAATGTAGCAAAAATCATTTGAAGTCTTTGGTTTGAAATAAAGTTCCTTTCAAAAATTACTATGAGAATTTCAATGAACGTTATGTTTTCATCAATATCCTTTGAAAGCCTTTGGAACATCTTTTCTCTACCTTCAATAGCATCTTTTCTCTACTTTATGAGAACGATATAAGATATTAGATATTTTCAGTACAACGAATGATAAGTTATAAAGCTTTAGAGCCTTTGGAACATCCTTTCTCCATTTAAGTCTTCAACATTTTTAGCACAATACTTTGTGAGAAGGATATTAAATATTAGATATTTTCAGTACAACAAATGAAATGATATTCTAAGGCGGCAACTTACGTTTCTAAACGCCGACCGTCTGAACGAAGAGTCCGTCAATTTCGGAATGATTTCTGTCCCTCCATTGCCAATGTCGGTTAGATCTTTGGCAATCTTTAGCAGAATTTCTACGAAAAGGCATTTTATGTAAAACCTAGCATATTGGTTTTGTGAATATTGGTTTTAGAATAGAATGGAGAGGCAACTGTTGTGTTGTACGGATATATTCATTGTATGTGCTATCTCTTTTAAAGTTTACTTAGCTAAAGGATATGAAATGTTACTTTAAAGTAAGATATAGTCATTATTGTATAGTGTACTAGTATTAAAATGTTTGTAAAATCAGTCCAATAAATTTTCAAGCTGATATCCGAAAGGGCGGTTAGCGGGATGGTATCTGAGTTTAATTGTAAATTTTAGGTCAAAATTTTAAATTTCGATCATTAGGAAGAATACAACAAGCAAATATGATTTAATGAAACATTTCTTACCGGTATTATTTCCCAGACTTTCAAAAACTGTGAGCAAATTTGCTCTTTGGAGCTCGACATCTTGGAAATTCTGAAAAAAAATCAGTTTATAAGAATCTTGATAACGAATCTAAAGGATGCTATAATTTTCTTGAAACTTTCTCAATAAGGTAAGGTACTAAACCACTCACGCATAAATTTATTGTTTACGGATATGGTTATATGTTTGTTTGTTGCTATGTTTAAAAAATTTCCATAAAATAAACAAGAACAAGAAGAAATCTTAATATTTTAAGTTGGTGTCACAAATGATTGGCTTCAACAGTTAAATCGATCATTTTTGTTGGTGATATCTTTACAGCTGTGTTTTTTGGGACCGATGCTGTGGCCTCGACTAGATGCAATTCTAGCTCAATATGAGGCTAACCGTTAGATACGTGTTACCAAGGTGCCACTGCTTGACGACAAAATGGTAGCTAAAATCCGAAACGTTGTTTTCATGAAAGTTTTATGAAACAGATCTACAATTTCTTTTTTTTCGTTTTGGTCGGAGAAATAGAAAAGTTTTTTAGGGAAAAAATAAACTGTTCTATTTTATTCATTTCACAGCTAGAATGTATCCTTTGTATTCTTTAAGGACGAGATAGCAGTGGCATGTTATCGGAATTTATTGCACTCATTCTCCTGAAGAAATACTCAAAATATTTATAGCACATCGAATCAAGCAAATAAAAAGGTTAAAATATTATTGATGGCTCAAAAATTGCACTTGAAAATTAATATGAAGCTCTCTTTATTTTCTTCCTTTGAAAATAACCTCTTCTTATAAGTTATTGAGATTTTTAGGAAAACTGTATTTCTGAGAGACCTTTTCAGGGACGTAAATACAGGTTGTTAACAAACTTTGTCTGTTGAATCTTGTTTAGTGTCGTCTTAGAACATTTCTCATTTTCACAACCGTTCTTATCGTTTATCTTTCACTCAAATGTTTATAATCGAAAAATACTCAGTTAACCCTGTTGATTTCTGTAGTGGAGTACCCTTGCCAATGCTTTATAATCTGCTGACATTATGACCGAAAACATTTTGTTTTTATCCATTTGCAGTTTAATTTTTCCTTTTGTGCCTCAACTAGCAGAAATTTCCCTTATTTGCATTGACAGAATTATCCCCTTACAAGAATTTGGCTATGAAAAGACAGATTAGATCGTTTTAGACAAATCACTTTCTTTGTCGTCGATCGTTTGATTGCCATATTAACTCTTAAAAACAATAAAAATGTGTAGAAAATTTACAGCATACCTATTTTCCTACAAGTTTTACGAAATAAAATATTATAAGATAATAAAATTATTTTTGAAGTGACGACTTTTCACTTTTCTTGTTCTAGTGTTTTCCAGGACTGAAGATGTGTACATTTTGAGCTTTTTGGACACGATATATTCAAAAAATGGCTTATTATACTAAACAACCCCAAAGATGGATTCTTTAAGTGTAACAATCTGCTTTAGCTAGAAATCTTGACCCTAAATTATCGATCTCCATGAATATTTTCAAATCTTGATGATCATAAATCGCTGAATTCAGGAATCAAAACTTCGCAACAACTCACCCTTTCTTCGAACTCCGCGTTCCAAAAAACACCAACGGCTTTCTCCGTGTTTTCCATTTTAAAATTGAATAATTATCCAATTAAAACTTGAGAAAAAGTATCCACAAAAGCTGAAGTTTATCCGCAAGCGAAATTTGCGTGTAGCAAATCAGTTGAGAAGTTAACAACAAATTTTGTAACGGTTTTTCTCGCTTTTTAAGGTTTGATTAATTTGACGTAAAAGCTGACGCAATGTTTCCAAGGATACCACGAACATCATGCATTGCTCATTTGCAACAGTTTGAATGTTTAAAAAGAAATGCAAAATATCTTGTTGAATAAAAACATCCCTAACTCCTATCTTGATATAAATAAAAAGTTATCCTTGGAATATGTTATCGGCATGTTGTTTAATGAAAGTGCATTTATGAATTCAACAACGCAGGGGAACCTTTGAGATTTGTAAACAAGCTACTGTAAATTGTTCAAGATCTTTATGTAGACCCGGTAGCAAAGTTTGATAATTTTTAGTTAGAGGGTTATTGTGGAGGAAGATAACTGTAATGTTTGAATAAATAAATACTTTGAATTGCTCATTTGCGACAGTTTGAATGTCTAAAAAGAAATGCAGAAGATCTTGTTGAATAAAAATATCCTAGCTCCTACACTACCAGGACAAAGTATTGCAACACCTGCGAAGGCGATTAATGGCGGATCACGCAATAACTTTTGTTACAAATAAAATTGCAATTTCAATGATGCGTTAATTCGAATATTCCATTTTCATTTTTCAAAATTTTAAATCAGCAATTCAAGTAACTTTCAATTAAACAGACATTTTGTGGAGGTGCTTCTGGCTCCGATAAGTACGAAAAATTGCTTTGGAATTGATGCACAAAATTTGTTGATGAAATGCACTGGGATTCTCCTTCGTTCTCCATAAACTCTCTAAGTCAGTTCTTGTTTGGACCTTAGAGAACCTTGTGGATTGCAAATCAGATCATTTTCATTGGCAACAAGAAATATTAGCTTATTTAAGGTTAGGTCTTTGTGATGGCCGAGGAAGGACATAGAGTTTGCAGATTTTCAGGTAAATTTGAGTAAAAATGGCCTTATAACGGAGATGTATTGCTTTTTATGATAAAAACTGCCTTCCTCATTTTCCTAGCATTAATTTGATTCCACCAAAGAAACTGTTATGCATCATTTTGACATGTTTCACTGCATTAACTCGCACGTCACTAGTTCAGGATTTACCAATTTATATAGGCCTAAATGTACCAAAAAAATTATCCAAGTTTTATTCGAGAATTTCGAGGCTAAAAGAGTCAGAGCTAATAACTTCATTTGTTGTTTCCTAAACTTTCACTATTTTGCTATCATTTTCTATAAAAAGTTGCAAAATCTTTAGAGTCGAGAGACCAGTTACACGGAGTTTTATCACAACTACTCGCTCCTTATCTTGTCAATATCTTGAATTTACCACTGCAGATATTTTTTCTTATAACTGTAAAATTTCTAACGTTAATATTGTAACTCTAAATTTTTCGAAATCCTCAATAAATTTCGAAGAATTTGATTCCTGGTTTAGAATGATTATGCTTATTTTTGAGGGGAATATTTCAGCGTAAAGTTAAAAGTTTACAAAACTTCAAATTGTTTTGATGCCATTTTGATTAGGGTGTTGCGATACTTTTGTCCTGGTAGTGTACACTAGGGTAAGAGATTTCCAGGCATTGTACAAAATTCGACAAGAATACATTGCCCACTACATTGTTTGAAGATTGTGTGTTTGTTTAGTGGGACCTTTGCTGTTTGTTTCTTTAAATATTTTTGTAGTGACATTTATTTCTGTTCCTGGAGAAAATGACGCAGGGCGAAGCATCTTCCCTTGCTGGGTATTTTCGTGTTCTTTCTCTTGTCTTAGGCAGCCTTTCCACTAGCCTGGGTTAAAACATACCCGGGTTAAAAGTTATCCGTTTTTAAAGTGAGTCAATGGAAACGCCACTTTTCTTCGACCCGTTTTTAATCTGTTTCTGATCGTTCCAACTAAGCCGGGTTAAAATGTATTCAGGGTGAAAAGTTGTAAGAGAAATCAGTATTTGCATCAAAAATCCTTCAATTTCTATCAAATCCTTCAATTTTGCATAATTTACAAAATGTTTCACGTTTTTTGCAGATCTTTATTTTGTCATGCATAATTTCAAGGATCTTTATCTTGTCATGCATAATTTCAAGGTCTCGTCGTATACGTTCAAGAAACTCAAAGTTGTCGAAACTGCTAGTAAAGATGAATAGAAATACAATGTTTTGATGTGTATTCTCGGTATAAGTAGCAGTTTTTGGCATTGCAATAATATGTTCATATTCTGCTGTTATTCCCAGATATGATGCTTTAAGCTTATGAAAGGTACCTCTTGTAAGAGAGCATACGTTTAAATTCGTTAAGTCAAAAATGTGTAGATTATTGTAGAATTTTTGAGTTATGAATATGTTCGTTAATTATGACGAACTAGGTCTTTTCGCCGTTCACGCCAAAAAATCCTCTGGTGCGCTCGTTTTGGTTCCAACTTCTGTCCACATTTAACTCCAAAAGCTGAATTCAAATATTACTACTAGTTGATCGTTGGAAATGAAACTCTTAATAATTCTATTACAATATTAGACCAAGAGATTGGCAAAGTCGGTATCACTTCACTTGGCGGCTGAATGCCGCCTTCGATTATTTCACATCCTTATTTGTTTACTTCTGGCTCTCCATCTAGGTCTCTCAATAATCTTTTTTTGTCGCTCATTGCCATTGAATATTATCTCAGTTATATTTGCCGACACTTTCAGATCATTTTAGTTTTGGATATCTTCCTAGTCAGCTTCTGCATCTTTTTCCCGTATCCTCCCTTTATGGTATCTTTCAAATCCTATGATCCACCACCTTCCAGCATAGATTTTGCGTTATGTTTCAAATGAGTCGCATGGGTGGATTTTTGTTACATAAGACTCGTTCATTCTTCATTGATATTACTTATCAAGACCAAAAAGGATAGAACGTGATTCATAATTGAATGAAAACTCTTTGCATTGGCCTAATGTTTTTTTCATTTTCTTCACGTACTGAGCTAATTGTGACGTGATTTTATGCTCCTACTCTACCTTCAAAATGCTACATCCACCATCTTTATTCACTTCTCGATCTCTCAGTGTATACTTGAATTCACTAAAGAACTAAATCACCTATATTTAATTAAAAAAATTTCAAATGTCAGACATAACAGAAAAATAAAAAAAAGAGACTCAGTATTGTTTTAAACATATTCCATTTATAAAACATCTCTTCATAATACATTATGCTATTATACATTTAAAAAGCAAAGGAATTACTTATTTTCTAATGATTATAAAGTATTCTTCAGTTGGTATAATCTCGATCAGATTGATAAATTAAAACATATAAACTATTACTTTATTCATCGAATTGTTCTTACCGCATTAAACAAACTTTTCAAGGTCGCATGCTCATCACATAGAGTAAAAGATGGGGGAAGGGACCTGACCCTGTTCGTTCTCTCTTTAGAGATACTTTAGATCAACGAAACATTGGGCCATATAAAAAAATTATATCCTCTAGTTCTGAAATTTCTACTTGTCAAGCGCGCTTTCATTTCAAAAAGGTTTGAAACCTGTTTTCTTATTCGACTTAACCTCGTTTTTCTTAGGGGACTTTTCTTTTCTTTTTGATTCAATCTGTCTCTAGCTAAAGCCCGTTTGTTTACACTACAGTCAGTTGAGAGTCTCTTGTTTTTTTGAGGCTCCCATTCTTCTGTAGCATCTTGCTTCACCTTTTTCTTTGACTGCTCATCCAAAGCATTAGAGGACAAATCATGTGAAGAGACCTCATCTTGTCTCTTTCGTTTTCTCCCTTTGATCCCACTCTCAAAAAATTGTGCTTGATCTCGTTGGTCGCAATGTTGATCCACAGCCACAATTCTTTCGAATTTGAAGGGACCAATCTTGAAAATGCCTGCCCCAAACATCATGGCAACGTCGAACTCCTCCTTGCAACTAAGATCGCAGACCTGAAAGAGTTGCTCGAGTTATTTCATTATTTCCCTGAAAGATTTTGAGCTTTCAACTGGATCCAGTGTTGCAAAGTGGAGTAAAAGTTGTATTTCGACGCTCAGGACTGTCGTAACCATTGGATTCTGTGGATGAAAAATTCGGAGACATTTTCAGAAATTAGAATGATTTCGAGAAAATAGAATCATAATTTGTGATATCAAGTTACTCGTTATCAAGTTAAAAAAAAGAACCATGATTTATAATTTCAAGTTAATGGATGTCAGATTATCTGCATCAAACTTTACTGCTAATTTCAAAATTCGATGTTAACAAACCTTTTCTATGTCTTCGATTGTGAATAGAAGGTTATCCAAAGATTGGACAATTTGTCGCACAATCTGGCCAATGTCTTCAAGCCTGGTGGATGCGTTATAGTCATCAACCTGAAGAAGTAAATAAACATGAACTAATTTTTTTAAAATTCACTCATGAGCAAATGGTTGGAGATTTTATTTCTAAAGTGAAGCATTGACTCAAGTTGAATTCTGTAGTCTTGTAGGGATATTGCACAAACATCCGATTATTACGCATACACCAGGAGGAGATGGTAAGAGACGAGCAATATGGGCCTCTGACACCCCATAGTTTATCGATGTTTCGTATGTGCAGTCTCTAGTTGGTTGTTAACAGTTGGTCCGTCGTCTGACTGCAAACTTAACGTTTTATGCTCTTTTCTATTCTCAAAAATCAAGGTACGCAACTGCTAGAGAGAGTTGAGTCCCAGAAAGCCAGGAGACCGTTTTGATAGGTGCCACACAGTTATTTCCTTCTTCTAAAGTCTATTCAGAATGCTACTTAAACCTTGACATTACTATCCGATATCCTGCATGTCGTAAACATGGTCATAGAATAAATTTATTCAAAGGCAGGTATTTTTTCAAGAAAGTTTTTCCAAATAATAGTTCGTGGGTATCCAGTTTATCTCTTACCAAGGCATTTGCATTGACGAGGTCGTTGATGCAGGCAGTGGCATGAGTTTTTAACTGAAAATAAACATAGAACAGTTGAGAACATGTTTAGTCGGAATAATGTAGCCAGCAAAAATCATTTGAAGTCTTTGGTTTGAAATAAAGTTCCTATCAAAAATTACCATGACTTGCTCAAATTTGCTTGTCATTCGAAAGTCATACTAAGCAGATTTTTACAAATTGTTATGTCACGGCCAATGATCGTTATGTTTTCATTATTATGCTTTGAGAGCCTTTCGAGCATCCTTTCTCCACTTAAGTCTTCAACTTGTTTAGCACAATACTTTGTGAGAAAGATATAAGATATTAGAAATTTGCGGAGCATCAAATGATATCAAATTCTAAGGCGGCAACTTACGTTTCTAAACGCCGACCGTCTGAACGAAGAGTCCGTCAATTTCCGAATGATTTCTGTCTTTCCATTGCCAATGTCGGTTAGATCTTTGGCAATCTTTAGCAGAATTTCTACGAAGAGGCATTTTATGTAAAACCTAGCATATTGGTTTTGTGAATATTGGTTTCAGAATAGAATAGGGAGGCAACTGTTGTGTTGTATGGATATATTCATTGTATGTGTTATTTCTAATAAAGCGTACTTAGCTAAAGAATATGAAATGTTATTTTAAGGTAAGATATAGTCATTATTGTACAGTGTACTAATATTAAAATCACCAATGTTTGTAAAATCAGTTCAATAAATTTTCGAGTTGATATCTGAAAGGGCGGTTAGCGGGATGGGATCTGAGTTTAATTGTAAATTTTAGGTCAAAATTTTAAATTTCGATCATTAGGAAGAATGCAACAAGCAAATATGATTTAATGAAACATTTCTTACCGGTGTTATTTGCCAGACTTTTAAAAACTGTGAGCAAATTTGCTCTTTGGAGCACGACATCTTGGAAATTCTGAAAAAAAATCAGTTTATAAGAATCTTGATAACGAATCTAAAGGATGCTATAATTTTCTTGAAACTTTCCCAATAAGGTAAGGTCCTAAACGACTCACGCATAAATTTTTTGTTTACGGATATGTTTATATGTTTGTTTGTGGGTATGTTTAAAAATCTCCATAAAATAAACAAGAACAAGAAGAAATCTTAATATTTTAAGTTGGTATGACAAATGATTGGCTTCAACAGTTAAATCGATCATTTTTGTTGGTGCTATTTTTACAGCTGTGTTTTTTGGAACCGATGCTATGGCCTCGATTAGTTTCAATTCTAGCTCAATACGAGGGTAATCGTTGGATACGTGTTACCAAGGAGCCACTGCTTGACGACAAAATGGTAGCTAAAATCCGAAACGTTGTTTTCACGAAAGTTTTATGAAACAGATCTACAATTTCTTTTTTTTCGTTTTGGTCGGAGAACTCTTTTGAGGAATAACAAATTGCCCCATTTCATTCATTTCTCTGCTTAAATGTATCCTTTGTATTCTCAAAGGACGAGATAGCAGTGGCATGTTATCGGAATTTAATGTACTCGTTCTCCTGAAGAAATACTCAAAAATTTTAGAGCAGATCGAATCAAGCAAATAAAAAGGTTAAAATATTTTTAATGTCTCAAAAAGTGCACTTGGAAATTAATATTAAGCTCTCTACATTTTTTGCTTTTGAAAATAACTTCTTTTTACAAGCTATTGATCTAATATTAAATGATAGATTAGATCGTTTTAGTGAAATAGCTTAGAAATTTGTAATCCCTACTTGTTGAATACATTCGGGCAACATAATAATTTAGACACAGTTCAGAAAATTATTCCTCAGGCCGAACATTACCCCAAAGCTTACATAAAGTTTCTCAAGAAACAAGATGGAGTTCTGAAGAGGTTCATAAATTTGTTGTTTGTTTTGAAACGATTTACTTGTTGTCGGCCGCTTGTTTGCCATCTTAACCCTTTAAAACATTAAAAATGTGTAGGAAATTCACAACATACCTTATAACTGTGATGAAATAAGGTATTTTAAGATTATAAAATCGTTTTTTAAGTGACGACTTTTCAGTTCTTTTTATTTTAGTCTTTTCCGGGGGGACTGAAGATGTAATTTTTGAGCTTTTTGTAGGAATGAGAGATTTAAAAAAGGCTGACGAAAACTGTACTCAAGATAATCCCAAATATTTATTCTTTAAGTGTAACAATCTGCTTAAGCTAAGAAAACCTGGCTCCTTTTTAATTGATCTCCATGAATTTTGTTCATATCTTGATGATCATAAATCGCTGAATTCAGGAATCAAAACTTCGCAACAACTCACCCTTCCTTCGAACTCCGCGTTCCAAAAAACACCAACGGCTTTCTCCGTGTTTTCCATTTTAAAATTGAATAATTATCCAATGAACACTTGAGAAAAAGTATCCACAAAAGATGAAGTTTATCCGCAAGCGAAATTTGCGTGTAGCAAATCAGTTGAGAAGTTCGCAACAAAATTTGTAACGGTTTTTTTCGCTTTTTAAAGTTTGATTAATTTGACGTAAAAACTGACGCAATGTCTCCAAGGATACCACGAACATCATGCATTGCTCATTTGCGACAGTTTGAATGTTTAAAAAGAAATGCAGAAGAACCTGTTGAATAAAAATATCCTAGCTCCTATCTTGATATCATTAACACAACCCATGCAGATGAAATGAATTCATGAATTCAAAATCGGAGGAAATCCTTTGACGGGACGACTGCACTTTAACGACCAACTTTTTTCTTTTCTCAATCGTCCACGAAAATTATGAGACTGCTGTTTCTTTCCATCTCACAATAATGCCAACGTCGGTTTGGCGTATTTTGTCGAAATTATTTGGTAAACCATTCGTAATTTTGACTCAAGCGTCACACAGACTTATTTGTTGCTCAGTCCCTCCACCGTCCCCTTCCTTCCCCCGCCCCCTCCAAGCGATGTTGTTTGTTGAAATTTGGTGAAATACACTACCAGGACAATAGTATTGCAACACCTGCGAAGGCGATTAATGGCGGATCACGCAATAACTTTATTGTTGTCTGTTTAAGCTATTGTTTAATCAGCCAATGGCGCGCAAATAAAATTGCAGATCCAATGAAGCGTTAATTTGAATATTCCATTTTCTTTTTTCAAAATTTTAAATCAGCAATTCAAGTAACTTTTAATTAAACAGATATTTTGTGGAGGTGCTTCTGGCTCTGATAAGTGCGGAAAATTGCTTTGGAATTGATGCACAAAATTTGTTGATGAAAGGCACTGGGATTCTCCTTCGTTCTCCATAAACTCTCTAAGTCAGTTCTTGTTTGGACCTTAGAGAACCTTGTGGATTTCAAATCAGATCATTTTCATTGGCAACAAGAAATATTAGCTTATTTAAGGTTAGGTCTTTGTGATGGCCGAGGAAGGACATAGAGTTTGCAGATTTTCAGGTAAATTTGAGTAAAAATGGCCTTGTAACGGGGATGTATTGCTTTTTATGATAAAAACTGCCTTCCTCATTTTCCTAGCATTAATTTGATTCCACCAAAGAAACATTATGCATTATGCAGTTATGCATTATTTTGACATGTTTCACTGCATTAACTCGCACGTCACTAGTTCATGATTTACTAATTTATATAGGCCTAAATGTACCAAAAAAATTAAAAGTTTTATTGGAGAATTTCGAGGCTAAAGGATTCAGAGCTAATAACTTCATTTGTTGTTTCCTAAACTTTCACTATTTTGCTATCATTTTCTATAAAAAGTTGCAAAATCTTTAGAGTCGAGAGACCAGTTACACGAAGTTTTATCACAACTACTCGCTCCTTATCTTGTCAATATCTTGAATTTACCACTGCAGATATTTTTTCCTATAACTGTAAAACTTCTTACGTTAATATTGTAACTCTAAGTTTTTCGAAATCCTCAATAAATTTCGAAGAATTTGATTCCTGGTTTAGAATGATTATGCTTATTTTTGAGGGGAATATTTCAGCGTAAAATTAAAAGTTTACAAAACTTCAAATTGTTTTGATGCCATTTTGATTAGTGTGTTGCAATACTTTTGTCCTGGTAGTGTACACAAGGGTAAGAGATTTCCAGGCATTGTACAAAATTCGACAAGAAAACATTGCCCAATGCATCGTTTGAAGATTTTGTGTGTTTGTTTAGTGGGACCTTTGCTGTTTGTTTCTTTAAAGATTATTGTAGTGACGATTATTTCAGTTCTGGAGAAATTGGCGCAGGGCGAAGCATCTTTCCTTGCTGGGTATTTTCGTGTTCTTTCTCTTGTCTTAGGCAGCCTTTCCACTAGCCTGGGTTAAAACATATCCGGGTTAAAAGTTATCCGTTTTTAAAGTGAGTCAATGGAAACGCCACTTTTCTTCGACCCGTTTTTAATCTGTTTCTGATCGTTCCAACTAAGCCGGGTTAAAATGTATTCAGGGTGAAAAGTTGTAAGAGAAATCAGTATTTGCATCAAAAATCCTTCAATTTCTATCAAATCCTTCAATTTTGCATAATTTACAAAATGTTTCACGTTTTTTGCAGATCTTTATTTTGTCATGCATAATTTCAAGGATCTTTATTTTGTCATGCATAATTTCAAGGTCTCGTCGTATACGTTCAAGAGACTCAAAGTTGTCGAAACTGCTAGTAAAGATGAATAGAAATACAGTGTTTTGATGTGTATTCTCGGTATAAGTAGCAGTTTTTGGCATTGCAATAATATGTTCATATTCTGCTGTTATTCCCAGATATGATGCTTTAAGCTTATGAAAGGTACCTTTTGTAAGAGAGCATACGTTTAAATTCGTTAAGTCAAAAATGTGTAGATTATTGTAGAATTTTTGAGTTATGAATATGTTCGTTAATTATGACGAACTAGGTCTTTTCGCCGTTCACGCCAAAAAATCCTCTGGTGCGCTCGTTTTGGTTCCAACTTCTGTCCACATTTAACTCCAAAAGCTGAATTCAAATATTACTACTAGTTGATCGTTGGAAATGAAACTCTTAATAATTCTATTACAATATTAGAACAAGAGATTGGCAAAGTCGGTATCACTTCACTTGGCGGCTGAATGCCGCCTTCGATTATTTCACATCCTTATTTGTTTACTTCTGGCTCTCCATCTAGGTCTCTCAATAATCTTTTTTTGTCGCTCATTGCCATTGAATATTATCTCAGTTATATTTGCCGACACTTTCAGATCATTTTAGTTTTGGATATCTTCCTAGTCAGCTTCTGCATCTTTTTCCCGTATCCTCCCTTTATGGTATCTTTCAAATCCTATGATCCACCACCTTCCAGCATAGATTTTGCGTTATGTTTCAAATGAGTCGCATGGGTGGATTTTTGTTACATAAGACTCGTTCATTCTTCATTGATATTACTTATCAAGACCAAAAAGGATAGAACGTGATTCATAATTGAATGAAAACTCTTTGCATTGGCCTAATGTTTTTTTCATTTTCTTCACGTACTGAGCTAATTGTGACGTGATTTTATGCTCCTACTCTACCTTCAAAATGCTACATCCACCATCTTTATTCACTTCTCGATCTCTCAGTGTATACTTGAATTCACTAAAGAACTAAATCACCTATATTTAATTAAAAAAATTTCAAATGTCAGACATAACAGAAAAATAAAAAAAAGAGACTCAGTATTGTTTTAAACATATTCCATTTATAAAACATCTCTTCATAATACATTATGCTATTATACATTTAAAAAGCAAAGGAATTACTTATTTTCTAATGATTATAAAGTATTCTTCAGTTGGTATAATCTCGATCAGATTGATAAATTAAAACATATAAACTATTACTTTATTCATCGAATTGTTCTTACCGCATTAAACAAACTTTTCAAGGTCGCATGCTCATCACATAGAGTAAAAGATGGGGGAAGGGACCTGACCCTGTTCGTTCTCTCTTTAGAGATACTTTAGATCAACGAAACATTGGGCCATATAAAAAAATTATATCCTCTAGTTCTGAAATTTCTACTTGTCAAGCGCGCTTTCATTTCAAAAAGGTTTGAAACCTGTTTTCTTATTCGACTTAACCTCGTTTTTCTTAGAGGAATTTTCTTTTCTTTTTGATTCAATCTGTCTCTAGCTAAAGCCCGTTTGTTTACACTACAGTCAGTTGAGAGTCTCTTGTTTTTTTGAGGCTCCCATTCTTCTGTAGCATCTTGCTTCACCTTTTTCTTTGACTGCTCATCCAAAGCATTAGAGGACAAATCATGTGAAGAGACCTCATCTTGTCTCTTTCGTTTTCTCCCTTTGATCCCACTCTCAAAAAATTGTGCTTGATCTCGTTGGTCGCAATGTTGATCCACAGCCACAATTCTTTCGAATTTGAAGGGACCAATCTTGAAAATGCCTGCCCCAAACATCATGGCAACGTCGAACTCCTCCTTGCAACTAAGATCGCAGACCTGAAAGAGTTGCTCGAGTTATTTCATTATTTCCCTGAAAGATTTTGAGCTTTCAACTGGATCCAGTGTTGCAAAGTGGAGTAAAAGTTGTATTTCGACGCTCAGGACTGTCGTAACCATTGGATTCTGTGGATGAAAAATTCGGAGACATTTTCAGAAATTAGAATGATTTCGAGAAAATAGAATCATAATTTGTGATATCAAGTTACTCGTTATCAAGTTAAAAAAAAGAACCATGATTTATAATTTCAAGTTAATGGATGTCAGATTATCTGCATCAAACTTTACTGCTAATTTCAAAATTCGATGTTAACAAACCTTTTCTATGTCTTCGATTGTGAATAGAAGGTTATCCAAAGATTGGACAATTTGTCGCACAATCTGGCCAATGTCTTCAAGCCTGGTGGATGCGTTATAGTCATCAACCTGAAGAAGTAAATAAACATGAACTAATTTTTTTAAAATTCACTCATGAGCAAATGGTTGGAGATTTTATTTCTAAAGTGAAGCATTGACTCAAGTTGAATTCTGTAGTCTTGTAGGGATATTGCACAAACATCCGATTATTACGCATACACCAGGAGGAGATGGTAAGAGACGAGCAATATGGGCCTCTGACACCCCATAGTTTATCGATGTTTCGTATGTGCAGTCTCTAGTTGGTTGTTAACAGTTGGTCCGTCGTCTGACTGCAAACTTAACGTTTTATGCTCTTTTCTATTCTCAAAAATCAAGGTACGCAACTGCTAGAGAGAGTTGAGTCCCAGAAAGCCAGGAGACCGTTTTGATAGGTGCCACACAGTTATTTCCTTCTTCTAAAGTCTATTCAGAATGCTACTTAAACCTTGACATTACTATCCGATATCCTGCATGTCGTAAACATGGTCATAGAATAAATTTATTCAAAGGCAGGTATTTTTTCAAGAAAGTTTTTCCAAATAATAGTTCGTGGGTATCCAGTTTATCTCTTACCAAGGCATTTGCATTGACGAGGTCGTTGATGCAGGCAGTGGCATGAGTTTTTAACTGAAAATAAACATAGAACAGTTGAGAACATGTTTAGTCGGAATAATGTAGCCAGCAAAAATCATTTGAAGTCTTTGGTTTGAAATAAAGTTCCTATCAAAAATTACCATGACTTGCTCAAATTTGCTTGTCATTCGAAAGTCATACTAAGCAGATTTTTACAAATTGTTATGTCACGGCCAATGATCGTTATGTTTTCATTATTATGCTTTGAGAGCCTTTCGAGCATCCTTTCTCCACTTAAGTCTTCAACTTGTTTAGCACAATACTTTGTGAGAAAGATATAAGATATTAGAAATTTGCGGAGCATCAAATGATATCATATTCTAAGGCGGCAACTTACGTTTCTAAACGCCGACCGTCTGAACGAAGAGTCCGTCAATTTCCGAATGATTTCTGTCTTTCCATTGCCAATGTCGGTTAGATCTTTGGCAATCTTTAGCAGAATTTCTACGAAGAGGCATTTTATGTAAAACCTAGCATATTGGTTTTGTGAATATTGGTTTCAGAATGGAATGGAGAGGCAACTGTTGTGTTGTATGGATATATTCATTGTATGTGTTATTTCTAATAAAGCGTACTTAGCTAAAGAATATGAAATGTTACTTTAAAGTAAGATAAAGTCATTATTGTACAGTGTACTAATATTAAAATTACCAATGTTTGTAAAATCAGTCCAATAAATTTTCGAGTTGATATCCGAAAGGGCGGTTAGCGGGATGGGATCTGAGTTTAATTGTAAATTTTAATCCAAAATTTTAAATTTCGATCATTAGGAAGAATACAACAAGCAAATATGATTTAATGAAACATTTCTTACCGGTATTATTTCCCAGACTTTCAAAAACTGTGAGCAAATTTGCTCTTTGGAGCTCGACATCTTGGAAATTCTGAAAAAAATCAGTTGATAAGAATCTTGATAACGAATCTAAAGAATGCTGTAATTTTCTTGAAACTCACTCAATAAGATAAGGTCCTAAACGACTCACACATAAATTTTTTGTTTAGGGATATGGTTATATGTTTGTTTGTGGATATATTTAAAAAATCTCCATAAAATAAAGAAGAACAAGAAGAAATCTTAATATTTAAAGCTGGTGTCACAAATGATTGGCTTCAACAGTTAAATCGATCATTTTTGTTGGTGCTATCTTTACAGCTGTGTTTTTTGGAACCGATGCTATGGCCTCGATTAGATTCAATTTTAGCTCAATACGAGGGTAATCGTTGGATACGTGTTACCAAGGAGCCACTGCTTGACGACAAAATTGTAGCTAAAATCCGAAACGTTGTTTTCACGAAAGTTTTATGAAACAGATCTACAATTTCTTTTTTTTTCGTTTTGGTCGAAGAACTCTTTTGAGGAATAACAAATTGCCCCATTTCATTCATTTCTCTGCTTAAATGTATCCTTTGTATTCTCAAAGGACGAGATAGCAGTGGCATGTTATCGGAATTTAATGTACTCGTTCTCCTGAAGAAATACTCAAAAATTTTAGAGCAGATCGAATCAAGCAAATAAAAAGGTTAAAATATTTTTAATGTCTCAAAAAGTGCACTTGGAAATTAATATTAAGCTCTCTACATTTTTTGCTTTTGAAAATAACTTCTTTTTACAAGCTATTGATCTAATATTAAATGATAGATTAGATCGTTTTAGTGAAATAGCTTAGAAATTTGTAATCCCTACTTGTTGAATACATTCGGGCAACATAATAATTTAGACACAGTTCAGAAAATTATTCCTCAGGCCGAACATTACCCCAAAGCTTACATAAAGTTTCTCAAGAAACAAGATGGAGTTCTGAAGAGGTTCATAAATTTGTTGTTTGTTTTGAAACGATTTACTTGTTGTCGGCCGCTTGTTTGCCATCTTAACCCTTTAAAACATTAAAAATGTGTTCGAAATTCACAACATACCTTATAACTGTGATGAAATAAGGTATTTTAAGATTATAAAATCGTTTTTTAAGTGACGACTTTTCAGTTCTTTTTATTTTAGTCTTTTCCGGGGGGACTGAAGATGTAATTTTTGAGCTTTTTGTAGGAATGAGAGATTTAAAAAAGGCTGACGAAAACTGTACTCAAGATAATCCCAAATATTTATTCTTTAAGTGTAACAATCTGCTTAAGCTAAGAAAACCTGGCTCCTTTTTAATTGATCTCCATGAATTTTGTTCATATCTTGATGATCATAAATCGCTGAATTCAGGAATCAAAACTTCGCAACAACTCACCCTTCCTTCGAACTCCGCGTTCCAAAAAACACCAACGGCTTTCTCCGTGTTTTCCATTTTAAAATTGAATAATTATCCAATGAACACTTGAGAAAAAGTATCCACAAAAGATGAAGTTTATCCGCAAGCGAAATTTGCGTGTAGCAAATCAGTTGAGAAGTTCGCAACAAAATTTGTAACGGTTTTTTTCGCTTTTTAAAGTTTGATTAATTTGACGTAAAAACTGACGCAATGTCTCCAAGGATACCACGAACATCATGCATTGCTCATTTGCGACAGTTTGAATGTTTAAAAAGAAATGCAGAAGAACCTGTTGAATAAAAATATCCTAGCTCCTATCTTGATATCATTAACACAACCCATGCAGATGAAATGAATTCATGAATTCAAAATCGGAGGAAATCCTTTGACGGGACGACTGCACTTTAACGACCAACTTTTTTCTTTTCTCAATCGTCCACGAAAATTATGAGACTGCTGTTTCTTTCCATCTCACAATAATGCCAACGTCGGTTTGGCGTATTTTGTCGAAATTATTTGGTAAACCATTCGTAATTTTGACTCAAGCGTCACACAGACTTATTTGTTGCTCAGTCCCTCCACCGTCCCCTTCCTTCCCCCGCCCCCTCCAAGCGATGTTGTTTGTTGAAATTTGGTGAAATACACTACCAGGACAATAGTATTGCAACACCTGCGAAGGCGATTAATGGCGGATCACGCAATAACTTTATTGTTGTCTGTTTAAGCTATTGTTTAATCAGCCAATGGCGCGCAAATAAAATTGCAGATCCAATGAAGCGTTAATTTGAATATTCCATTTTCTTTTTTCAAAATTTTAAATCAGCAATTCAAGTAACTTTTAATTAAACAGATATTTTGTGGAGGTGCTTCTGGCTCTGATAAGTGCGGAAAATTGCTTTGGAATTGATGCACAAAATTTGTTGATGAAAGGCACTGGGATTCTCCTTCGTTCTCCATAAACTCTCTAAGTCAGTTCTTGTTTGGACCTTAGAGAACCTTGTGGATTTCAAATCAGATCATTTTCATTGGCAACAAGAAATATTAGCTTATTTAAGGTTAGGTCTTTGTGATGGCCGAGGAAGGACATAGAGTTTGCAGATTTTCAGGTAAAAATGGCCTTGTAACGGGGATGTATTGCTTTTTATGATAAAAACTGCCTTCCTCATTTTCCTAGCATTAATTTGATTCCACCAAAGAAACATTATGCATTATGCAGTTATGCATTATTTTGACATGTTTCACTGCATTAACTCGCACGTCACTAGTTCATGATTTACTAATTTATATAGGCCTAAATGTACCAAAAAAATTAAAAGTTTTATTGGAGAATTTCGAGGCTAAAGGATTCAGAGCTAATAACTTCATTTGTTGTTTCCTAAACTTTCACTATTTTGCTATCATTTTCTATAAAAAGTTGCAAAATCTTTAGAGTCGAGAGACCAGTTACACGAAGTTTTATCACAACTACTCGCTCCTTATCTTGTCAATATCTTGAATTTACCACTGCAGATATTTTTTCCTATAACTGTAAAACTTCTTACGTTAATATTGTAACTCTAAGTTTTTCGAAATCCTCAATAAATTTCGAAGAATTTGATTCCTGGTTTAGAATGATTATGCTTATTTTTGAGGGGAATATTTCAGCGTAAAATTAAAAGTTTACAAAACTTCAAATTGTTTTGATGCCATTTTGATTAGTGTGTTGCAATACTTTTGTCCTGGTAGTGTACACAAGGGTAAGAGATTTCCAGGCATTGTACAAAATTCGACAAGAATACATTGCCCAATACATTGTTTGAAGATTTTGTGTGTTTGTTTAGTGGGACCTTTGCTGTTTGTTTCTTTAAAGATTATTGTAGTGACGATTATTTCAGTTCTGGAGAAATTGGCGCAGGGCGAAGCATCTTTCCTTGCTGGGTATTTTCGTGTTCTTTCTCTTGTCTTAGGCAGCCTTTCCACTAGCCTGAGTTAAAACATATCCGGGTTAAAAGTTATCCGTTTTTAAAGTGAGTCAATGGAAACGCCACTTTTCTTCGACCCGTTTTTAATCTGTTTCTGATCGTTCCAACTAAGCCGGGTTAAAATGTATTCAGGGTGAAAAGTTGTAAGAGAAATCAGTATTTGCATCAAAAATCCTTCAATTTCTATCGTTGTAGGCCAATGGAAGCAACATCGACATCCAGGATTTTGTTTTTGATTTTTGGCGCCCTCTCAATTTTTTAAACGTTGCTTCCCATGTTTGTGGGTATGTTTTAACCCAGGCTAGTGGAAAGGCTGCCTTAATGTCTTAAGGTACTTCTACAGTTTTCAAGTTCTGTTTATAAGTACCTAGGGCCCGTTGTGGCTCAGGAAGGCTCAGGTTAGGTCTGTCTCTATTTGATAAATGTCTTCTTTACCAGCTTGAATTTACTCATTGCATTTAATTCTGTTGTGGTTTCATTTGAATTTCTAAGTGTGATCTTCGAGACATTTGGATGCTGACCTAGAAATTGCACCCTACCTTCTTTCAGATGATGTATATATTTTGTTTTTTGTGAGAGAGCTCATTATTCTCGAACAATGTTTCAGGAATATCATGTTACCATACTTTTTCTAGAACGTGTGTTTTCATAACCATTCTAAACTGCATATCTGACACACACGAACAAGAGCCCAAAGCCTTAAAAATGGCAAACAAAACGGCGTCGATTTCTGACCTGCATTTTCAGTTTGATATTGTTATGCTGTTCTGTAAACAATTTTATCTTATGGAATTGAATCAGCTTTCTTTGAACTTTTTGAATAATTGAGCAATGCAATAATCTGTAAGATAATGTAAAAATGGCTGCTATCTTGTCTTTCCCAGTTCAAAGTCATCTACGTATAACAGCTTTACGAATACCATCGAAATACATAGCATCTTTCAATGTTCAAAACTTGGTTCGCTTACTATCTATTATGTATTTCTAAGCTCTTCTTTATTTGTTAAAGTCCTGACGCTAGTAGGGATTATCTCAATGTTTAAGATATCGCTTGTTTACTTCCCTTATCAGAATTCAATTCAAGTTTTTAAGTATTTGAGGCCATTGTGTATATCATTACTGTCTCGACAAGCTTTTCGTTGCTGTTCCATTCTGCTATGTTTATTTCAATCTTCTAATGGGACAATGTAAGTCAAATATTGTTTTGTCTGTTTTTCTTTTGTTTGGGATTCTTGATTGACTTTACCTTTTAGTATCTGGGAGTTTTTATATAAACTGACTATATTGCAGAGTAAATGTGTCATAATTTGGATTGCGACTACGAACAGAAAACAACTACATCACTACCTTTAGATTATGTTAGTTCTAAGCTCGCGCGAATATTTGCCCATACTTTTGAACTTGTTCCGAACCTTTAATATCAGTACTTAGAGTTTTTGACAATACTTAGGAGACTAACTTGAAATTAGTTTGCAATTTTCAATATTTTAGTATTTCGACTGAATTGCAGAAGTTTGCCCATACTTTTGAACTTGTTCCGAACCTTTAATATCAACACTTAAGAGTTTTTGACAATACTTAGGAGACTAACTTGAAATAAGTTTGCAATTTTCCATATTTTAGTATTTTGACTGAATTGCAGAAGTTTGCCCATACTTTTGAACTTGTTCCGAACCTTTAATATCAACACTTAAGAGTTTTTGACAATACTTAGGAGACTAACTTGAAATAAGTTTGCAATTTTCCATATTTTAGTATTTTGACTGAATTGCAGAAGTTTGCCCATACTTTTGAACTTGTTCCGAACCTTTAATATCAACACTTAAGAGTTTTTGACAATACTTAGGAGACTAACTTGAAATAAGTTTGCAATTTTCCATATTTTAGTATTTTGACTGAATTGCAGAAGTTTGCCCATACTTTTGAACTTGTTCCGAACCTTTAATATCAACACTTAAGAGTTTTTGACAATACTTAGGAGACTAACTTGAAATAAGTTTGCAATTTTCCATATTTTAGTATTTTGACTGAATTGCAGAAGTTTGCCCATACTTTTGAACTTGTTCCGAACCTTTAATATCAACACTTAAGAGTTTTTGACAATACTTAGGAGACTAACTTGAAATAAGTTTGCAATTTTCCATATTTTAGTATTTTGACTGAATTGCAGAAGTTTGCCCATACTTTTGAACTTGTTCCGAACCTTTAATAGCAATACTTAGAGTTTTTGACAATACTTAGGAGACTAACTTGAAATAAGTTTGCAATTTTCCATATTTTAGTATTTTGACTGAATTGCAGAAGTTTGCCCATACTTTTGAACTTGTTCCGAACCTTTAATATCAACACTTAAGAGTTTTTGACAATACTTAGGAGACTAACTTGAAATAAGTTTGCAATTTTCCATATTTTAGTATTTTGACTGAATTGCAGAAGTTTGCCCATACTTTTGAACTTGTTCCGAACCTTTAATATCAACACTTAAGAGTTTTTGACAATACTTAGGAGACTAACTTGAAATAAGTTTGCAATTTTCCATATTTTAGTATTTTGACCGAATTGCAGAAGTTTGCCCATACTTTTGAACTTGTTCCGAACCTTTAATAGCAATACTTAGAGTTTTTGACAATACTTAGGAGACTAACTTGAAATAAGTTTGCAATTTTCCATATTTTAGTATTTTGACTGAATTGCAGAAGTTTGCCCATACTTTTGAACTTGTTCCGAACCTTTAATATCAACACTTAAGAGTTTTTGACAATACTTAGGAGACTAACTTGAAATAAGTTTGCAATTTTCCATATTTTAGTATTTTGACCGAATTGCAGAAGTTTGCCCATACTTTTGAACTTGTTCCGAACCTTTAATAGCAATACTTAGAGTTTTTGACAATACTTAGGAGACTAACTTGAAATAAGTTTGCAATTTTCCATATTTTAGTATTTTGACTGAATTGCAGAAGTTTGCCCATACTTTTGAACTTGTTCCGAACCTTTAATATCAACACTTAAGAGTTTTTGACAATACTTAGGAGACTAACTTGAAATAAGTTTGCAATTTTCCATATTTTAGTATTTTGACTGAATTGCAGAAGTTTGCCCATACTTTTGAACTTGTTCCGAACCTTTAATATCAACACTTAAGAGTTTTTGACAATACTTAGGAGACTAACTTGAAATAAGTTTGCAATTTTCCATATTTTAGTATTTTGACTGAATTGCAGAAGTTTGCCCATACTTTTGAACTTGTTCCGAACCTTTAATAGCAATACTTAGAGTTTTTGACAATACTTAGGAGACTAACTTGAAATAAGTTGCAATTTGTTCATCTTTAAGTATATTGACTGAATTGCAGAAGTTTGCCCATACTTTTGAACTTGTTCCGAACCTTTAATATCAACACTTAAGAGTTTTTAACAATACTTAGGAGACTAACTTGAAATAAGTTTGCAATTTTCCATATTTTAGTATTTTGACTGAAATGCAGAAGTTTGCCCATACTTTTGAACTTGTTCCGAACCTTTAATATCAGTACTTAGAGTTTTTGACAATACTTAGGAGACTAACTTGAAATAAGTTTGCAATTTTCCATATTTTAGTATTTTGACTGAATTGCAGAAGTTTGCCCATACTTTTGAACTTGTTCCGAACCTTTAATATCAACACTTAGAGTTTTTGACAATACTTAGGAGACTAACTTGAAATAAGTTTGCAATTTTCCATATTTTAGTATTTCGACTGAATTGCAGAAGTTTGCCCATACTTTTGAACTTGTTCCGAACCTTTAATAGCAATACTTAGAGTTTTTGACAATACTTAGGAGACTAACTTGAAATAAGTTTGCAATTTTCCATATTTTAGTATTTTGACTGAATTGCAGAAGTTTGCCCATACTTTTGAACTTGTTCCGAACCTTTAATAGCAATACTTAGAGTTTTTGACAATACTTAGGAGACTAACTTGAAATAAGTTTGCAATTTTCCATATTTTAGTATTTCGACTGAATTGCAGAAGTTTGCCCATACTTTTGAACTTGTTCCGAACCTTTAATATCAACACTTAGAGTTTTTGACAATACTTAGGAGACTAACTTGAAATAAGTTTGCAATTTTCCATATTTTAGTATTTTGACTGAATTGCAGAAGTTTGCCCATACTTTTGAACTTGTTCCGAACCTTTAATATCAACACTTAGAGTTTTTGACAATACTTAGGAGACTAACTTGAAATAAGTTTGCAATTTTCCATATTTTAGTATTTCGACTGAATTGCAGAAGTTTGCCCATACTTTTGAACTTGTTCCGAACCTTTAATAGCAATACTTAGAGTTTTTGACAATACTTAGGAGACTAACTTGAAATAAGTTTGCAATTTTCCATATTTTAGTATTTTGACTGAATTGCAGAAGTTTGCCCATACTTTTGAACTTGTTCCGAACCTTTAATAGCAATACTTAGAGTTTTTGACAATACTTAGGAGACTAACTTGAAATAAGTTTGCAATTTTCCATATTTTAGTATTTCGACTGAATTGCAGAAGTTTGCCCATACTTTTGAACTTGTTCCGAACCTTTAATAGCAATACTTAGAGTTTTTGACAATACTTAGGAGACTAACTTGAAATAAGTTTGCAATTTTCCATATTTTAGTATTTTGACTGAATTGCAGAAGTTTGCCCATACTTTTGAACTTGTTCCGAACCTTTAATATCAACACTTAGAGTTTTTGACAATACTTAGGAGACTAACTTGAAATAAGTTTGCAATTTTCCATATTTTAGTATTTCGACTGAATTGCAGAAGTTTGCCCATACTTTTGAACTTGTTCCGAACCTTTAATATCAACACTTAGAGTTTTTGACAATACTTAGGAGACTAACTTGAAATAAGTTTGCAATTTTCCATATTTTAGTATTTCGACTGAATTGCAGAAGTTTGCCCATACTTTTGAACTTGTTCCGAACCTTTAATATCAGTACTTAGAGTTTTTGACAATACTTAGGAGACTAACTTGAAATAAATTTGCAATTTTCCATATTTTAGTATTTCGACTGAATTGCAGAAGTTTGCCCATACTTTTGAACTTGTTCCGAACCTTTAATAGCAATACTTAGAGTTTTTGACAATACTTAGGAGACTAACTTGAAATAAGTTTGCAATTTTCCATATTTTAGTATTTTGACTGAATTGCGGAAGTTTGCCCATACTTTTGAACTTGTTCCGAACCTTTAATAGCAATACTTAGAGTTTTTGACAATACTTAGGAGACTAACTTGAAATAAGTTTGCAATTTTCCATATTTTAGTATTTCGACTGAATTGCAGAAGTTTGCCCATACTTTTGAACTTGTTCCGAACCTTTAATATCAATACTTAGAGTTTTTGACAATACTTAGGAGACTAACTTGAAATAAGTTTGCAATTTTCCATATTTTAGTATTTCGACTGAATTGCAGAAGTTTGCCCATACTTTTGAACTTGTTCCGAACCTTTAATAGCAATACTTAGAGTTTTTGACAATACTTAGGAGACTAACTTGAAATAAGTTTGCAATTTTCCATATTTTAGTATTTTGACTGAATTGCAGAAGTTTGCCCATACTTTTGAACTTGTTCCGAACCTTTAATAGCAATACTTAGAGTTTTTGACAATACTTAGGAGACTAACTTGAAATAAGTTTGCAATTTTCCATATTTTAGTATTTCGACTGAATTGCAGAAGTTTGCCCATACTTTTGAACTTGTTCCGAACCTTTAATATCAATACTTAGAGTTTTTGACAATACTTAGGAGACTAACTTGAAATAAGTTTGCAATTTTCCATATTTTAGTATTTCGACTGAATTGCAGAAGTTTGCCCATACTTTTGAACTTGTTCCGAACCTTTAATAGCAATACTTAGAGTTTTTGACAATACTTAGGAGACTAACTTGAAATAAGTTTGCAATTTTCCATATTTTAGTATTTTGACTGAATTGCAGAAGTTTGCCCATACTTTTGAACTTGTTCCGAACCTTTAATAGCAATACTTAGAGTTTTTGACAATACTTAGGAGACTAACTTGAAATAAGTTTGCAATTTTCCATATTTTAGTATTTCGACTGAATTGCAGAAGTTTGCCCATACTTTTGAACTTGTTCCGAACCTTTAATATCAATACTTAGAGTTTTTGACAATACTTAGGAGACTAACTTGAAATAAGTTTGCAATTTTCCATATTTTAGTATTTCGACTGAATTGCAGAAGTTTGCCCATACTTTTGAACTTGTTCCGAACCTTTAATATCAACACTTAGAGTTTTTGACAATACTTAGGAGACTGACTTGAAATAAGTTTGCAATTTTCCATATTTTAGTATTTCGACTGAATTGCAGAAGTTTGCCCATACTTTTGAACTTGTTCCGAACCTTTAATAGCAATACTTAGAGTTTTTGACAATACTTAGGAGACTAACTTGAAATAAGTTTGCAATTTTCCATATTTTAGTATTTTGACTGAATTGCAGAAGTTTGCCCATACTTTTGAACTTGTTCCGAACCTTTAATAGCAATACTTAGAGTTTTTGACAATACTTAGGAGACTAACTTGAAATAAGTTTGCAATTTTCCATATTTTAGTATTTCGACTGAATTGCAGAAGTTTGCCCATACTTTTGAACTTGTTCCGAACCTTTAATATCAATACTTAGAGTTTTTGACAATACTTAGGAGACTAACTTGAAATAAGTTTGCAATTTTCCATATTTTAGTATTTTGACTGAATTGCAGAAGTTTGCCCATACTTTTGAACTTGTTCCGAACCTTTAATATCAACACTTAGAGTTTTTGACAATACTTAGGAGACTGACTTGAAATAAGTTTGCAATTTTCCATATTTTAGTATTTCGACTGAATTGCAGAAGTTTGCCCATACTTTTGAACTTGTTCCGAACCTTTAATATCAATACTTAGAGTTTTTGACAATACTTAGGAGACTAACTTGAAATAAGTTTGCAATTTTCCATATTTTAGTATTTTGACTGAATTGCGGAAGTTTGCCCATACTTTTGAACTTGTTCCGAACCTTTAATATCAATACTTAGAGTTTTTGACAATACTTAGGAGACTAACTTGAAATAAGTTTGCAATTTTCCATATTTTAGTATTTTGACTGAATTGCGGAAGTTTGCCCATACTTTTGAACTTGTTCCGAACCTTTAATATCAATACTTAGAGTTTTTGACAATACTTAGGAGACTAACTTGAAATAAGTTTGCAATTTTCCATATTTTAGTATTTTGACTGAATTGCGGAAGTTTGCCCATACTTTTGAACTTGTTCCGAACCTTTAATATCAATACTTAGAGTTTTTGACAATACTTAGGAGACTAACTTGAAATAAGTTTGCAATTTTCCATATTTTAGTATTTTGACTGAATTGCGGAAGTTTGCCCATACTTTTGAACTTGTTCCGAACCTTTAATAGCAATACTTAGAGTTTTTGACAATACTTAGGAGACTAACTTGAAATAAGTTTGCAATTTTCCATATTTTAGTATTTTGACTGAATTGCGGAAGTTTGCCCATACTTTTGAACTTGTTCCGAACCTTTAATAGCAATACTTAGAGTTTTTGACAATACTTAGGAGACTAACTTGAAATAAGTTTGCAATTTTCCATATTTTAGTATTTCGACTGAATTGCAGAAGTTTGCCCATACTTTTGAACTTGTTCCGAACCTTTAATATCAGTACTTAAAGTTTTTGACAATACTTAGGAGACTGACTTGAAATAAGTTTGCAATTTTCCATATTTTAGTATTTTGACTGAATTGCGGAAGTTTGCCCATACTTTTGAACTTGTTCCGAACCTTTAATATCAATACTTAGAGTTTTTGACAATACTTAGGAGACTAACTTGAAATAAGTTTGCAATTTTCCATATTTTAGTATTTTGACTGAATTGCGGAAGTTTGCCCATACTTTTGAACTTGTTCCGAACCTTTAATAGCAATACTTAGAGTTTTTGACAATACTTAGGAGACTAACTTGAAATAAGTTTGCAATTTTCCATATTTTAGTATTTTGACTGAATTGCGGAAGTTTGCCCATACTTTTGAACTTGTTCCGAACCTTTAATAGCAATACTTAGAGTTTTTGACAATACTTAGGAGACTAACTTGAAATAAGTTTGCAATTTTCCATATTTTAGTATTTCGACTGAATTGCAGAAGTTTGCCCATACTTTTGAACTTGTTCCGAACCTTTAATATCAGTACTTAAAGTTTTTGACAATACTTAGGAGACTGACTTGAAATAAGTTTGCAATTTTCCATATTTTAGTATTTCGACTGAATTGCAGAAGTTTGCCCATACTTTTGAACTTGTTCCGAACCTTTAATATCAATACTTAGAGTTTTTGACAATACTTAGGAGACTAACTTGAAATAAGTTTGCAATTTTCCATATTTTAGTATTTTGACTGAATTGCGGAAGTTTGCCCATACTTTTGAACTTGTTCCGAACCTTTAATATCAATACTTAGAGTTTTTGACAATACTTAGGAGACTAACTTGAAATAAGTTTGCAATTTTCCATATTTTAGTATTTTGACTGAATTGCGGAAGTTTGCCCATACTTTTGAACTTGTTCCGAACCTTTAATATCAATACTTAGAGTTTTTGACAATACTTAGGAGACTAACTTGAAATAAGTTTGCAATTTTCCATATTTTAGTATTTTGACTGAATTGCGGAAGTTTGCCCATACTTTTGAACTTGTTCCGAACCTTTAATATCAATACTTAGAGTTTTTGACAATACTTAGGAGACTAACTTGAAATAAGTTTGCAATTTTCCATATTTTAGTATTTTGACTGAATTGCGGAAGTTTGCCCATACTTTTGAACTTGTTCCGAACCTTTAATAGCAATACTTAGAGTTTTTGACAATACTTAGGAGACTAACTTGAAATAAGTTTGCAATTTTCCATATTTTAGTATTTCGACTGAATTGCAGAAGTTTGCCCATACTTTTGAACTTGTTCCGAACCTTTAATATCAGTACTTAAAGTTTTTGACAATACTTAGGAGACTAACTTGAAATAAGTTTGCAATTTTCCATATTTTAGTATTTTGACTGAATTGCAGAAGTTTGCCCATACTTTTGAACTTGTTCCGAACCTTTAATATCAGTACTTAAAGTTTTTGACAATACTTAGGAGACTAACTTGAAATAAGTTTGCAATTTTCCATATTTTAGTATTTTGACTGAATTGCAGAAGTTTGCCCATACTTTTGAACTTGTTCCGAACCTTTAATATCAGTACTTAAAGTTTTTGACAATACTTAGGAGACTAACTTGAAATAAGTTTGCAATTTTCCATATTTTAGTATTTTGACTGAATTGCAGAAGTTTGCCCATACTTTTGAACTTGTTCCGAACCTTTAATATCAGTACTTAAAGTTTTTGACAATACTTAGGAGACTAACTTGAAATAAGTTTGCAATTTTCCATATTTTAGTATTTTGACTGAATTGCAGAAGTTTGCCCATACTTTTGAACTTGTTCCGAACCTTTAATATCAGTACTTAAAGTTTTTGACAATACTTAGGAGACTAACTTGAAATAAGTTTGCAATTTTCCATATTTTAGTATTTTGACTGAATTGCAGAAGTTTGCCCATACTTTTGAACTTGTTCCGAACCTTTAATATCAGTACTTAAAGTTTTTGACAATACTTAGGAGACTAACTTGAAATAAGTTTGCAATTTTCCATATTTTAGTATTTTGACTGAATTGCAGAAGTTTGCCCATAGTTTTTGA
The DNA here is from genome assembly GCF_057945365.1 of Rhopilema esculentum. Classification (NCBI taxonomy): domain Eukaryota; kingdom Metazoa; phylum Cnidaria; class Scyphozoa; order Rhizostomeae; family Rhizostomatidae; genus Rhopilema; species Rhopilema esculentum. The sequence goes on along the minus strand of NC_142823.1, from coordinate 2,417,735 downwards.
CAATACTTAGGAGACTAACTTGAAATAAGTTTGCAATTTTTTCATATTTTAGTATTTTGACTGAATTGCAGAAGTTTGCCCATACTTTTGAACTTGTTCCGAACCTTTAATATCAGTACTTAAAGTTTTTGACAATACTTAGGAGACTAACTTGAAATAAGTTTGCAATTTTCCATATTTTAGTATTTTGACTGAATTGCAGAAGTTTGCCCATAGTTTTTGACAATACTTAGGAGACTAACTTGAAATAAGTTTGCAATTTTCCATATTTTAGTATTTTGACTGAATTGCAGAAGTTTGCCCATACTTTTGAACTTGTTCCGAACCTTTAATATCAGTACTTAAAGTTTTTGACAATACTTAGGAGACTAACTTGAAATAAGTTTGCAATTTTCCATATTTTAGTATTTTGACTGAATTGCAGAAGTTTGCCCATAGTTTTTGACAATACTTAGGAGACTAACTTGAAATAAGTTTGCAATTTTTTCATATTTTAGTATTTTGACGGAATTGCAAACTTTAAATAAGTTTTTTGCATCATTATATACTATCATTATTAACCAATTATAATAACTTCCTAACAATGACAGCTGCATCTCCAATAGAATTTGTCTTGAATTTGAAGGCGTTATCATTTGTAAAGATCTCTTCGTGCCATTGATTTTGGTACACTCCTACTGTAACCCAGAATGATTTTTTGCCAGGTTTTCAACTGCTAAACGTTTCAAACTGTTCACAATTTTGTTTCCAGTAACTTTCGAAAATATTTGAGTTAGAATCAAAACCAGAGAACACGGGTCAAGTATGTAACAACAAATTTGTAAGACACTTCCAGTAGAATCCCAATATAACGAACGCTGAAGGGAACCAGATTATAATTCGTTATATCTGGAGTTTGTTAAACCGGGAGGAAATGATTTTTTAGGTCTTTTCGCCGTTCAAGCCAAAAAAAACCTCTGGTGGGCTCGTTTTGGTTCCAACTCCTGTCCACATTTAACTCCAAAAATCAAGCTGAATTCAAAATTCTACTTGTTGATCGCTGGAAATGAAAATCTTAATGTTTCTATTACAAAATTAGACCAAGAGGTTGGCAAAGTCGGTATCACTTCACTTGGCGGCTGAATGCCGCCTTCGATTGTTTCACATTCTTATTTGTTTACTTCTGGTTCTGTATCAAGGTCTCTCAATATACTTTTTTCGTCGCTCATTGCCAATGTCTCATATGTAAAAAGGTATTCGTTAGTCTCAATGTATTCATTCGCATTTGACGCGATTAAAATATGACGCGATTAAAATATTTATCTCGTGCTCTGCGTGTATCAACCAATGCTTTAAATGTATCATCAGCGTGTTTGGCCGATTACAAACACGATTTCCCCCAAGACTAAGTGCTAAATGAACACGGGAAATGAGTAAACAGAAATTGCAGATGTAAAATATATGAAAAGTTCGTTATATCGAGGGTAATTATGATGAAGGGACCTATATCCGGGATTCGTTATACCGAGACAATTTGTAAGGTGTTTGTAAGGAGCAGAATCCAAAGGACCAGACATTTAGTTCGTTATACCGGGAAGTTCGTTATATCCGGGGTTTGTTATATCGGGATTCCACTGTATATTATCTCAGTTATATTTGCGGACACTTTCAGATCATTTTAATTTCATCTTTCTTTCTAGTCAGCTTCTTTCTAGTCTCTCTTGTCCGTAGCCTTGCTTGTTGGTTTCTTTCAAATCCTATGATCCACCACCTTACAGCATAGATTTTGCGTTATGTTTCAAATGAGTCGCATGGGTGGATTTTTGTTACATAAGACTCGTTCATTCTTCAATGATATTACTTATCAAGACCAAAAAGGATAGAACATGATTTATAGTTGAATGAAAACTTTCTCTATTGGCCTAATGTTTTTTTAATTTTCTTCACGTACTGAGCGAATTGTGACGTGATTTTATGCTCCTACTCTGTCTTCAAAATGCTACATTCACCATCTTTATTCACTTCTCAATATCTCAGTGTATACTTAAATTCACCCAGGGCCGTCGCTACGTGGGTGATGGGGGAGTGTGACCCCCCCAGAGCCTAACCTTGTCGGCAAATCTTCGAAAATGGAAGTTTTGTCGTCAACTTCTTGGCAACTGGCAAATTTTTAGAAGAGAGACAGATAATTTGTCCATTGTCAAATAGACATTATCGGTTGTTGAAGACAGCACCAGTCACAGTTGAAATTTGTGAAAACCTAACGAGAATAATTGATGATCGTGCAAACTCTCTCGTGCTAAAGGCCAGGCTCGGTTTAGGCCCGGGTGGCAAAGTGGCGATCTCCACCGGGCCCTCAAATTACGGGCCCTTTCTGCAAAAGTTGGAGTGGAGAAGATAATTTTCATAAACTGGAAACTACATACAGTCACAGCCAAGGCCCCTGACATGCTTGCTGGCTTCACAACTAAGCATCAAAATGAAGTCTGCGCGCAGGCCAAAGGGCCTCACTATGACCAACATCCACTATACAAAAATTCTAGTTCAAATTTCGCACAAAGACAAATTTGTCCTACTTCCTAGAGAAATAATTTGAAACTGCATGTAGAGATCAAGGAGCTGTTGCTTTTAGTTAGTTATCTAGAGTCGCCATTGTTACATTTCTAGCTAATAATGACCTTCTACACATGATCGAACGTTGCCTAGGGTCATATCACTTTATGGGAAGAAAGTTGTGCAGGAAGAAAGCTTCTCAAATTGGGAAATTTTTGGAATCAACTTTGCGAAAGAAGCGAAATAGGAGCTTTGCAATAACAAACTTTCGCGTTTTAGTAAAAACCATGGACTTTGCGTGAAAAACATTTCTATTCAATTGATGTTTCCTTCTATTTTTATTCCACATGATACCAGCAAAACAACGAAAAAGATGTAAAATTTGTCCAACAGAATAATTCTTCGTCAAAGTTTTCAAGAGGATCAAAATCAAAATTTTCTGGATATTTCACAAAAATAGATTTTCG